>NC_143033.1:12287500-12587500 GCF_057628025.1 Oncorhynchus mykiss | reverse complement strand
AGCATAGAAATAGCTCATATAGAACAGATCTACAGCTTCTTAGACTTGCTTTCAATTAGAAAGATAGATCTATAATGCACATTTCTATGTGAATTTGGTCTGGTCGCCCAAAAAGTTACATATTGTAGCTTTAAGTGATGCTCTGTTTTGTGTTATTTACTAGACTTTTACGTTTCATACAATTTATTGGAAGATTTTTGGTCCCTCTGAAGGCCTAGGTCCCATGGTCATGGTTCGTCATTGCATTTATTTACTGTATATCTTGTACAGTTACTAACTGTAATACAGAGATAATAACATGTTTATACAGAGATGTCCAACTTTGGGGGATTTTATTGAAAAAACAGTTCCCTTCCATGCTTCCCATGAAACCCCAGAAGGCAAATTAGTGGTTCCAGCCACATTTTATATTAACACAGTTTACTGTACTCCAGGTATTTGATACTGTTTGATACTCTTTGTGAGTCGAACCATTTGATGACTTAGACCTTGTGACAACACAGTTTCACTTTCTGTCTCAGTCATATGGAAACTCTACAGTAAGAATGTATTGAGTCAGTCCATTGCACAATTTCCTAGAAAATAAACATTGTCTAAAGACAGGAAAGACGGGTGGTGCTGATGGGAAATGCTGATGATGATGATTCCTGCTTAAAGAAATATCTCGGTCATCAAATTCAAACTCAGTCATCAACTCTGGTCTTTTTTTTCCTAATTCACATAATAAGATATGCTCACGAATACATTGTAAAACATGTGCCATGGTAATGATTGTATGCTATTTGTGACAGTCTATACCTCGCAAAATCAATTCTGGACCCTTAAAACCAATTGCACAGCTTTTTCCCCCTTCTCACCCTCTAATCAGGGATTGATTTAGTCAAAGATGATGGATATACTGATGGATATACATGTTTCTCCGTCCTAACAATGAGAGTTGTTGTCCACAAAGCGGCAAGGCACGCTGTGTAGCTTTCGCCTATCCTTTCTTTGGATTGGTGGATACATCTCATTATTGTGATCCTTTTTGAAATATTCGATGAAGGTTGTTGACGTCAACCGCCTGTAATCAATGTAGAGTGATGCTATGCTACTAGCCTTATGCCATGAATATGCATAGCCTGTCATGTACTTCTAGAAGTAGTGGGTGGAGGAGTCAGGCGCAGAGAGCAGGGTAGTCAACGGCACACACACGGGCGCAATAAGACCCAGTCTAAAACAACAGGACAAAAATACTTCCACAGACATCACACACATCAAATAACAGAAAACAAGCCAGCACAAAAGCCGGCGGGCCTACCAGGTTTAAATAGCCCAAAACCAAAACCTAAACAAGAAACAAGTGCAACTAATCAGACAAAACTAAATGAAACAGAAAAGGGGTTCGGTGGCAGCTAGTAGGCCGGCGACGAAGACCGCCGAGCGCCACCCGAACAGGAAGAGGCACCATTCGTGACATAGCCATCTCGAGACAACACCGATATGAAGTTTTTGTTTTACTTACAAGTTGCCGGGATGTCACGTGTCCTACTATATCAGTACACTAGTAACAATAATACATTTTAGGGGTACCAAATTCGACACTCTCTCATTGACCCCCATAAAAAAAACTCCTTGCTTGGTGGGCAAAACAATGAAACTCTGCCGAGTTGGGGCTCCCTATTCCTATTCCTCTCTCAGTGGCTCCACCCTGAGGATCTTGGCGTGTCTTACCTCAGATACCAGTTTCTTCCTTCTGTTGTCCCAAACGTATCTGTTCTACCATGGTATTAAATAACATCTGACATTAGTTTGGAAGGAGGCTCCGTTGATCAAAATTAAAATGTTCTCTCACCTCAAGTGGGTCTGTGCTGGGTAGTGCTGAGTGATTAGTGCTTTAAAAAATATATATATATATATATTTTTTTTTTTAAACCTTTATTTAACTAGGCAAGTCAGTTAAGAACAAATTCTTATTTTCAATGACAGTGCCTTTGGAAAGTATTCAGACCCTTTAGAGCTCAGGCACATCCTGTTTCCATTGATCATCCTTGAGTTGTTTCTACAACTTGATTGGAGTCCACCTGTGGAGCATTCAATTGATTGGACATGATTTGGAAAGACACACACCTGTCTATATAAAGTCCCACAGTTGATAGTGCATGTAAGAGCAAAACCAAGCCATGAGGTCGAAGGAATTACCCATAGAGCTCCGAGACAGGATTGTGTCGAGGCACAGATCTGGGGAAGGACACCAAAACAATTATTCAGCATTGAAGGTCCCCAAGAACACAGTGGCCTCCATCATTCTTAAATGGAAGAAGTTACGAAACACCAAGACTCTTTTTAGAGCTGGCTGCACGGCCAAACTGAGTAATCGGAGGAGAAGGGCCATGGTCAGGGAGGTGACCAGGAACCCGATGGTCACTCTGAAGGAGCTCCAAAGTTCCTCTGTGGAGATAAGAGAATCTCCCAGAAGGACAACCATCTCTGTAGCACTCCACCAATAAGGTGGTAGAGTGGCCTTTATGGTAGAGTGGCCAGATGGAAGCCACTCCTCAGTAAAAGGCACACGACAGCCTGCTTGGAGTTTTCCAAAAGGTACCTAAATACTCTCAGACCATGAGAAACAAGATTTTCTGGTCTGATGAAACCGAGACTGAACCCTTTGACCTGAATGATGTTTTTCAGTGGCAGGGACTGGGAGACTAGTCAGGATTGAGGGAAAGATGAACGGAGCAAAGTACAGAGAGATCCTTGATGAAAACCTGCTTCAGAGCGCTCAGGACCACAGACTGGGGCGAAGGTTCACCTTCCAACAGGACAACAACCTTAAGCACATAGCCAAGACAACGCAGGAGTGGCTTCAGGACAAGTCTCTGAATGTCCTTGAGTGGCCCAGCCAGAGCTTGGACTTGAACCCGATTTAACATCTCTAACACTAAACATACAAATATGTATTTTACATTGATAAGGAAGGTGAAATCTTATAGATGGTGGTTTTATAATTTGATTATACTATACATGGAAATGTAATGCCTTATAACCTTTCTTGGAGTATGCAGCATTACTAGTTATTGGTTATGGTCCCCTTGTTTATTGTTTATGGCCTCTTTGTAGTAGCGATGGGTCATTCGCGAACGAGTCGGCTCTAACAGTCGACTCTTGTAGGTTAACATTGGGAGCCGACTTGCATATCAGAAGAGCTTAATCTGTTTATAAAAATATATAAATTTAAGATATGAATAATCAAAAGATTTAAATGAATAGAATGACTAATTCAAAGAACAAAAAAAATAATAAAATAATATAGGTCTAAATGCTCAAGTGCACACATTCGTTCTGACTGTCTGCTCAGACGAACAGCCTCACCTGTTGTTCCTGTCAATCAGATATGTAGTGTCAACCAATGAACATGAGGGAGGGCCGAGCCAACTCACTCACAGTCACACACTTAGCAGCCGAGGAGAGAGAGGAAGGACAGCTGTGACAACAACAGCTGAAAAATGAGTCGGAAGCACAGTAGCATTTGGATGCCAAAACAAAATCTTATATGAAGCCAGTTCTACGCACAACCTACACCGGCATATGCTAACTGTGCACCCAACTGTGAAGCTAGCTGTAGCAGAGCTTCGAGAAACTAGCGGGCCTGCTAGTGATGGTGGTGGAGCCAGAACCTCCACACATGATGTATCCACTCAGTCAAGTAGGCCTACTCCGCAACCCACAGCAAACAATTCCAAGCAGGAAAACCCTTTAAAAATTCCACGACTGTACGAGAGCACACAGGCTTCAGTGCGAGAAAGAGTCCAAAAAGCTACTGGAGTTTGCCTTACCACTGACTGCTGGACATCAAGGGTAACCACTGCTTACATGTCAGTTACATGTCACTTCATTAAAGTTTACGTACACTCAATTAGTATTGGGTAGCATTGCTTTTAAATTGTTTAACTTGGGTCAAACGCTTCACGAAGCCTTCCACAAGTTGCCCACAATAATTGGATACATTTTGGCTCATTCCTCCTGACTGAGCTGGTGTAACCGAGTCAGGTTTTAGGTTTTAGGCCTCCTTGCTCGCACACACCTTTTCAGTTCTACCCACAAATGTTCTATTGGATTGAGGTCAGGGCTTTGTGATGGCCACTCCAATACCTTGACTTTGTTGTCCTTAAGCCATTTTGCCACAACTTTGGATGTATGCTTGGGGTCATTGTCCATTTGGAAGACCCATTTGCGACCAAGATTCAACTTCCTGGCTGATGTCTGGAGATGTTACTTCAATATATCCACAGAATTTTCCTACCTCATATGCCATCTATTTTGTGAAGTGCACCAGTCTCTCCTGCAGCAAAGCACCCCCACAACATGATGCTGCAACCCCCGTGCTTCACGGTTGGGATGGTGTTCTTCGGCTTGCAAGCCACCCCATTTTTCCTCCAAACATAACAATGGTCATTATGGCCAAACAGTTCTATTTGTGTTTCATCAGACCAGAGTACATTTCTCCACAAAGTACAATCTTTGTCCCCCATGTGCAGTTGCAAACCGTAGTCTGGCTTTTTTTATGGTGGTTTTGGAGCAGTGGCTTCTTCCTTGCTGAGCGGCCTTTCAGGTTATGTCGATATAGGACTCGTTTTACTGTGGATATAGATACTTTTGTACCTGTTTCCTCCAGCATCTTCACAAGGTCCTTTGCTGTTGTTCTGGGATTGATTTGCACTTTTTGCACCAAAGTACGTTCATCTCTAGGAGACAGAACGCATCTCCTTCCTGAGCGGTATGATGGCTGCGTGGTCCCATGGTGTTTATACTTGCGTACTACTGTTTGTACAGATGAAAGTGGTACCTTCAGGTGTTTGGAAATTGCTACCAAGGATGAACCAGACTTGTGGAGGTCTCCATTTGTTTTCTGAGGTCTTGGCTGATTTCTTTTGATATTCCAATGATGTCAAGCAAAGAGGCACTGAGTTTGAAGGTCGGCCTTGAAAGACACCCACAGGTACACCTCCAATTGACTCAAATTATGTCAATTAGCCTATCAGAAGCTTCTAAAGCCATGACATCAATTTCTGGAATCTTCCAAACTGTTTAAAGGCACAGTCAACTTAGTGTATGTAAACTTCTGACCAACTGGAATTGCGATACAGTGAATTATAAGTGAAATAATCTGTCTGTAAACAATTGTTGGAAAAATTACTTGTGTCATGCACAAAGTAGATATCCTAACCGACTTGCCAAAACTATAGTTCGTTAACACGACATTTGTGGAGTGGTTGAAAAACAAGTTTTAATGACTCCAACCTAAGTGTACGTAAACTTCTGACTTCAACTGTATATGTATATGCGCAGTAGATTAGATTGTAGTATTAGTAGACAAAACATGAACCTGAACACATAAATTACTGTTCTCTCTTTTCAGCTATGTGACAGCCTCAAAAATTATACTCCTGTGTGATGGTCTGCAGCGAATCACAGCCAGCCGCCAGAGAGAAGCAAATGTAACCACAGGACATGTGACAGAGTTGATGGACACCCTATGTTCATCAATGGACAGAAAGTTCCACAGAATGGAATATAGACACGTGCTATCAGAAACCGCTGCACTTGACCCCAGGTTTAAGAAGTTAGCCTTCAGTGATCTAATCCAAGATGGATCATCTAATTTAAGATGGTGTAGCAGTAGGATGTGTGTGTTTGTCCTTGTCTTATCTCGTGTAAATAGCCGGTCTTCTTTGTATATATTTTAATCTCACTTTCTATCTACGAAGTAAATATACTTTCCTGCAACCCGCCTCACCCAATGTGTTATGGATCTGCTATTTTTATTCCTTATAACTGGAACTTCCATCAGGAGCTAGCCAACTAACTAGCAACTAGTCTTTGTTAGCCACGGCTAGCGGTCTTCACCTTTTTCTCGGTTGCCAGCCAGCCTTAGCTTGGACAACACCTGCCTGTCTGCTCAGCGCAATATCATCCCAGAGCATATCGGACTGTTTCTCTCTACCAATCACCAGATTCCTGCCGCTCTGCATCATTACACCGGATCATCACAAATAGCTAGTTGCAAACGAGTGGCTACTGTTAGCCTTGAGCTAGCCTCGAGCTAGGCCCATATACCATCTAATTCTAGGACTACAACACCTCCTTTGCCAATTGGCAAGACCCTTTATTGTCGACACGGAGCCCCGCCGATACATCACGACTGGACTGCCGACGTGATGGCCCGATATGGTCTCAACAAGCTATTTTGTTACGATGTCGTCAAAGAACTATCTACTAGCCCCGGCCCGCTAGCTTTTCAGAACGCTGTGTCCCCTGCTCGCCTAGCGTAGTAATGACTACCGAACAGCACCCTGCCTCACCTATCGCTGCTCTTTTGACCCTATGATCACTCGGCTACACAGCTGATGCCCCCTGGACTGTTTCAATAACATGGTAACTAATTTTGTTTACCTGTCGGCCCCAGTCTCAAACTCAGGTCCTTTATGTACCTAACTGACCCGCTCTGCCCACTCATTGCCATTTACCCGTTGATGTCTTAGCTCTCCTGATCAACACCTGTGTTTGCTTTATGCCTCTCTCTAATGTCAATATGCCTTGTCTACTGCTGTCTTGGCTAGTTCTTATTGTTTTATTTCACTGTAAAGCCATCAGTCCCGCTAAAAATGCCTTAGATAGCTCTTATGTCCCACCCCACACACATGCAGAGACCTCACCTGGCTTAACTGGTGCCTCTAGAGACGAAGCCTCTCTCATCATCACTCAATGCCTAGGTTTACCTCCACTGTACTCACATCCAACCATACCATTGTCTGTACATTATGCCCTGAATCTATTCTACCAGGCCCATAAATAAGCTCCTTATATTCTCTGTCCCCAACGCACTAGACGATCAGTTCTTATAGCATTTAGCCGTTCCCTTATCCTACTCCTCTTCTGTTCCTCTGGTGATGTAGAGGTTAACCCAGGCCATGTAGCCCCCAGTTCCACTCCTATTCCCCAGGCACTCTCATTTGTTGACTTCTGTAATCGTAAAAGCCTTGGTTTCATGCATGTTAACATCAGAAGCCTCCTCCCTAAGTTTGTTTTATTCACTGCTCTAGCATACTCCACCAACCCTGATGTCTTAGCCATGTCTGAATCCTGGCTTAGGAAGGCCACCAAAAATGCTGACATTTCCATCCTCAACTACAACAATTTCTGCCAAGATAGGACTACCAAAGTGGGTGGAGTTGCAATCTACTGCAGAGATAGCCTGCTGAGTTCTGTCATGCTATCCAGGTATGTGCCCAAACAGTTAGAGCTTCTCACTGTTTCACTGTTGTTATAGACCCCCCTCATCCCCCAACTGTGCCCTGGACACCATATGTGGATTTATTGTCCCCCATTTATCTTCAGAGTTTGTACTGTTAGGTGACCTAAACTGGGATATGCTTAACACCCCGGCCGTCCTACAATCTAAGCTAGATGCCATCAATCTCACACAAATGATCAAGGAACCTACCAAGTACAACCCTAAATCCGTAAACACGGGCAACCTCATGGATATCATCCTGACCAACCTGCCCTCTAAATATACCTCTGCTGTCTTCAACCAGGATCTCAGCAATCACTGCCTCATTGCCTGCATCCGTAATGGGTCCACGGTCAAACGACCACCCCTCATCATTGTCAAACGCTCCCTAAAACACTTCCGCAAGCAGGCCTTTCTAATCGACCTGGCCTGGGTATCCTGGAAGGATATTGACCTCATTCCATCAGTAGAGGATGCCTGGTTATTCTTTAAAAGTGCTTTCCTCACCATCTTAAATAAGCATGCCCCATTCAAAAACAATTGAACTAAGAACAGATATAGCCCTTGGTTCACTCCAGACTTGACTGCCCTTAACCAGCACAAAAACATCATGTGCCATACTGCATTAGCATTGAATAGTCCCCGCGATATGCAACTTTTCAGGGAAGTTAGGAACCAATATTCACAGGCAGTTAGGAAAGCAAAGGCTAGCTTTTCAAACAGAAATTTGCATCCTGTAGCACAAACTCCAAAAAGTTCTGGGACACATGGAGAATAAGAAAACCTCCTCCCAGCTGCCCACTGCACTGAGGCAAGGAAACACAGTCACCACCGATAAATCTACATTAATCGAGAATTTCAATAAGTATTTTTCTATGGCTGGCCATGCTTTCCACCTGGCTACCCCTACCCCGGTCAACAGCTCTGGACCCCCCACAGCAACTTGCCCAATCCTCCCCCATTTCTCCTTCACCCAAATCCAGATAGCTGATTCTGAAAGAGCTGCAAAATTTGGACCCCTACAAATCAGCTGGGCTAGACAATCTGGACCCTCTCTTTCTAAAATTATTTGCCGTAATTGTTGCAACCCCTATTACTAGCCTGTTCAACCTCTCTTTCGTATGGTCCGAAATCCCTAATGTTTGGAAAGCTGCCGCGGTCATCCCCTCTTCAAAGGGGGAGACACTCTAGACCCAAACTGTTACAGACCTATATCCATCCTGCCCTGCCTTTCTACAGTCTTTGAACGGCAAGTTAACAAACAGATCACCTACCATTTCGATTCCCCCTGTACCTTCTCCGCAATGCAATCTGGTTTTCCGAGTGGGTCACGTGTGCACCTCAGCCACGCTGTCATGCCCTGACCTTAGAGAGTCGTTTTATTTCTCTATTTGGTTAGGTCGGGGTGTGATGTGGGGTGGGCATTCTATGTTTTGTGTTTCTATGTTTTGGCCGGGTATGGTTCTCAATCAGGGACAGCTGTCTATCGTTGTCTCTGATTGGGAATCATACTTAGGCAGCCTGGTTTTCCACCTTAGGTTCTGGGATGTTGTTTTTTGTTAGCTCTGTAAGCCTACTGAACGTGATGTTTGTTATTCTTTTGTTGTTTTGTTTAGTGTTCTGAGAAAATAAAGAATCATGAACACGTACCACCCTGCACCTTGGTCTACTTCATACGACAAGTGTTACACACGCTCAAGGTCCTAAACAATATCATAACCGCCATCAATAAAAGACAACACTGTGCAGCCATCTTCATCGACCTGGCCAAGGCTTTCAACTCTGTCAATCACCGCATTCTTATCGGCAGACTCAACAGCCTTGGTTTCTCAAATGACTGCCTCGCCTGGTTCACCAACTACTTTTCAGACAGAGTTCAGTGTGTCAAATCGGAGGGCCTGTTGTCCGAACCTCTGGCAGTCTCTTTGGGGGTGCCACAGGGTTCAATTCTCGGGCCGACTCTTTTCACTGTATACATCAATGATGTCGCTCTTGCTGCTGGTGATTCTCTGATCCACCTCTATGCAGACGACACCATTCTATATACTTCTGGCCCTTCATTGGACACTGTGTTAACAAACCTCTAGACGAGCTTCAATGCCATACAACACTCCTTCCGTGGCCTCCAACTGCTCTTAAATGCAAGTAAAACAAAATGCATGCTCTTCAACTGCCTGCACCCGCCCACCCGACGAGCATCACTACTCTGGACGGTTCTGACTTAGAATATGTGGACCACTACAAATACCTAGGTGTCTGGCTAGACTGTAAACTCTCCTTCCGGACTCACATTAAGCATCTCCAATCCAAAATTAAATCTAGAACTGGTTTCCTATTTCGCAACAAAGCATCCTTCACTCATGCTGCCAAACATACCCTCGCAAAACTAACTATCCTACCGATCCTTGACTTCAGCGACGTTATTTACAAAATTGCACATAGCACGTGCTCCAGCAGGTATATTTCACTGGTCATCCCCAAAGCCAACTCCCTTTGGCTGCCTTTCCTTCCAGTTCTCTGCTGCCAATGACTGGAACGAATTGCAAAAATCTCTGAAGCTGGAGTCTTTTATCTCCCTCACTAACTTGAAGCATCAGCTGTCAGAGTAGCTTACCGATCATTGCATCTGTACATAGCCCATCTGTAAATAGCCCTACCCAACTTCCTCATTCCCACATTGTTATTTTTTTGTGCTCCTTTGCACCCCAGTATCTCTACTTGCACATTCATCTTCTGCACATCTATCACTCCAGTGTTTAATTCCTAAATTGTAATTATTTCACCACTGCGGCCTATTTATTGCCTTACCTCCCTAATCTTACTACATTTGCACACACTGTATATAGATTTTCCTATTGTGTTATTGACTGTACGTTTGTTTATCCCATGTGTAACTCTGTGTTGTTTGTGTCGCACTGCATTGCTTTATCTTGGCCAGGTCGCAGTTGTAAATGAGAACTTGTTCTCAACTGGCCTACGTGGTTAAATAAAGGTGAAATAAAATTAAATAAAACAAAAATGCTAGAGCGATTGATGAGGCTCTTCAAAGAATAACCTCAGCAGCAGGGAGGGACAGCCCCAACAGTCAGCTGGCTCAGCCACCAGGGCAACAGGAAGAAGAGGGATCAGATAGAGCAGAAGCACCAGCAGTAGTGCCTCAAACGTCTGCTGTTTGGATGCTGTTTGACGAGAGAGTATCTGGGGATGCAGTACGAAGGAATAATGGAGGTCCAATCCTATTTGGAGGAGCCCCTCCTCCAAAGATCTACAGATCCTCTGAGCTGGTAGAAGAACAAGGCCTCTGTCTACCCACGGCTTACTAAAGTCATGACATAGAGACTCTGCATAGTGGCCACATCCCTTCCCTCTGAGAGGGTCTTCTCGAAAACGGGACAAATAATTACTGAGAGAAGAAACCGCATCAGCCCCTCGAAAGTGAGGCAGCTTGCATTTCTGAATGCAAATCTCTCATAAAAGCAAAATATGGTCAGCATTGTTGTGTGCCGCTGGTTATAACATGGTAATAAAGAAGAGAGAGAAAAGAGGGACCAGTTTAATGTTTTAAGTGGGATGCTGCAGTTTCGCACATTGTTATTTATTTTTCTTTGATATGGTTCAATATTCTATTATTATGTTGTTCAGATTGTATTCGTTTTGAATTGTTACATTTATATGCACTTTGTTTATATACATTAAAAAGTTATACTTTAAATGCAAATGTTTAATAGCATTCTTTTTCATAACAAACCAATGCATTTTTAAATACATTGTGGTTAAGGTAGAGTATGATTTATTTTAATAACTTAATTATAATTGTTTTAACACACCAATCATAGTCAAACTATCGCAAACTGTTTGACATGGAAAAAATACAAAACATATTTTTTCAAAGAGCCGTTTGCGAGCCAAAAGAGCTGGCTCTTTTTGGTGAGCTGAGCCGAACGAGCCGGTTCACTATAAAGAGACGGAATGCCCGTCATTACTTTGTAGAGTTCCGACTTTCCGACCTGAAGATCACTGACGTCAAATTTTGGCTCGTATTTTTTCGAGTTCCCAGTTGTCTTGAAAGCACCAATAACTGACAACCAAAGAATCCCTATTTTGGTTATCCCATGGAAAAGTCTGGGGGTTTCCAGTGCGTCAAACTAACCTTAAAACATTTTTGGGGGGGAAGTAAAGAGCACACACTAGTTGTCATTTGTACAATGCTAAACTCAAGAGGGAGCATTGAACTACAACATATGGCAGTAATCGATCTCCCTACATATGCCCATGTACTGTAATTTATGTAACCCATGGTTGCGTGAATCATCAGATCTAAGACATCTGTTACGGTGTCTAGTTGATAGGTATTCGACTAGTCGGACTGTTCCCCGGACTCCACGTGTAGGGATTTGTACAATGCACAAACAAGGCTATTGAACTTGACATTGGTGTCTGTCTTTATTCCTTTATCCAACATATCATACAGAAACAACATCTGTTTGATATTTTTGATACTTTGTCCCAGGGTGTGAAGTCCTACATTTCTGTTTAATTGTTGTGTGTCTAGGTTGAGTGGTGAAGGAAGTTACTGCTGTGCAGCCAAATATCAGAAACGTACATTGAGACAAATCTTAATACACAACCCTTATTAGATCTATCTCAAAGTATTGTTGTTTTTTCTGTTGAAAAGTGAAGTATAATGACGCACTTCAGAGTTAGAATTTATTTCGCAATTGTTCGATTTGAAGAAAAATACATGTTAGATGGTGTAGAGAGCTTGTCAGGTCAAATCAATCAATTTTTATTTGTCACATGCACTGAATACAACCGGTGTAGACCTTACAGTGAAATGTTAACCTTAACCAACAATGTAGTTTTAAGAAAAATAGCTAAAAAAAAGTAATAAATAATAAATAATTAAAGAGCAGCATTAAAATAACAAAAGCGAGGCTATATACAGCTGGCTACCGGTACAGAGTCAATGTGCGGGGGCATCGGTTAGTCGAGGTAATTGAGGTAATATGTACATGTAGGTAGAGTTATTAAAGTGACGATGCATAGATAATAACAGAATAGCAGCAGTGTGAACAGACTATTTTTAGGGTCTTCCTCTGAGGTACTTAATTTGATACAAAGTATATAAATGTGAGATAAAATATAACCAGAAACACTCATTCTAAATGCAACCAAAGATTACATTGAATTACAGTACATTCGTTTCTCCACTGCACTGTCGGAGCTAGAAGCACAAGCATTTCGCTACACTCGCAATTAACATCTGCAACGTGTATGTGAACAATACAATTTGATTTAGTCTCTCTTGTGCAAGCCTCCCTTATCACCACCAGAGTGCAGCAACGAGCCATTCGGGTGAGTTCGCAAATTCATTCTGGAGTGCCAAAGTGCAGATTCAGTGCTTTTTTTTTTTTAGGTTGTCCGTTCGTATATTCGGGGCGTTCAGAGCGCACACTGAACGCTCTGGCCGAGGAGTAAGGATGATCCACGCGTCATGACCTCACGATGGCAGTCAAGCACCCAAGCTAACTGGCTAAAGTGGGCTAGTTTGCTATCTACTGCCAGAAACAAATGAGAGAACACCTAACTCTGGACATTTTACTCGGCCTAGCAGAGCTGGTTAGAGTGTTTTCTTGTTATCTAGAGGGTTAGTGACTGTAACTGTGTTATGGCAACTATTTAATTGCGTTTTTAGTCGGTTTACTTGCACCTGTCATCACCAATTTTAGGGCGTTCGTAAATTCCTCAATTACTATCGCTAGCAAATCAGAGTGCTCTGAAATTGGAGCCGATTACCAATGTGAATACGAACGCACCCCACATTTGGAGTTCACGAGAAAATAACATCAGATGTCTCGTTCTGCGCACATTTCTGCCACGTTCAAAACAACTGGGAACTCGGAAATCTCTGACTTCCGAGCGTTCAAGACATCTGAGAACCCGGAAAAAGACGAGCCTCGACTGGGAAAAATCGTTTGAGCTGTCATCCAACTGGGAACTCCAAGTCTGGAAACTCGGACATTTTTCTAGAGCTCCGACTTTCCGACCCGAAATGAAGATCACCGACGTCATGAGTTGAACTCGGTTATGTCTGAGTTCCCAGTTGTGTTGAAAGCACCATTCACACCGGCAGAGGCCTCTTCGGGGATAGCGAATCGGAGTGAGGATAGCAAACATAATCGCTAAAGATGGCGGCGGAGAGAGACACCGAAAAGAATACTGCATGTATTATCATCGCTAAGCAATGTTTTTTTTAGGTAGGTGGACACGCAAAATACCGAGAGCTTTTAAGTTGAAGTCCCGTGTTGTGCACATGACTTGTTTTTTCTCCCACTGGAGCGCCCAAGTTCCATGTCAAGTTAGCAGTGTTGGCTAGCTAGCCTGATTGGATTGCACATATATTTGATGAGCGATTAAATGTGCCACAAACTGTCCATGAAGCCATTGGACAACATCGTCTCTTACTGTGGAATACAGCTTGCCAGCCTTTCAACTGGACCCGCGACACGGCGAGTGTTGAGTCGAAGTGACTGACCGTCATGTATTTTCTAACTGGCTGGCCTCGGAGGCTACTTTGTCCACTGAAAAGTGAAGAAGAACCGTTTCATGTTCAACCCAGCTCCCAGAGGTTTTACTTCGCTGTATTGTCCGAGACTCAACTAAGCGTCTGGTTTAGTCGGGTAAGCACGGAGGGAATTACTGACGAGCTGGCTAGCCGCTAACGTTACTTAACGGTTAGCCGGTGATCAAGTTGGATAGTTCAGTTTTTGGTCTGTACACTTTGGTTGCCGTGTCACTTACTTGTTAGTTAATGGCATGGCATTTAACTAACGTTAGCTGTCATGCGTACATGAATTTGGAAAAATAACAAACAGGTGGTTGTTTTTTACTGTTTTGTATTTTAACAGCATAAGTGTTAGCTAGTTACACACCAATGTATTATTTTCAATATATGTTAAATGCATGTGCCAAACTACATTAGCTAGCCATATAAAGACATGGCGAAAGCACAGCATTTGGGACTAACAATGTACTATAATGTAGCTAACATTAGCTATATGAGGAATATGTAAAAATGTAAGAATACTGTAATCTTCGACCATATACCGTTAATTATTTAGGTATGCTTGTAAGAGGTGCAAATCAGAGCCATAATGTAGAGCTTTGGCACAAATTCCTTCACTATCACTGGGTGGCACATGACGTTTTAAGTTGAAGGAGAGCGTTGTTATTTATTTTGACAACGTGTAAGTTACGCAAGTTGCGTTCCCATGGACTTCAACCTCCATGTTCGTCATTCTTCTGCACATATCCTCTCCCATATATTTCTAACAAAGAGAGCCTCTCACACGCGTGTTGAATCCTCTGCTTTGAGTGCTAGGAGTCACTTGGTGTTAGGGCAGTTCACACCGTACTGCCACTTCATAGGTCCATATTTTCCTTGCCCCAGGGCTTCTGTTGATATACGATCTCTGGGGCTTTGTGACCCTAGGGCCAGACTTTCATCAGGACAAAAGATGGCAAAGAAAATCTCCAAATATTCACTACATGGGTGAACTTTGATTTAAACTAGGCTATATATTGTTTTTTTTTCTTCTGTGATGGATTGGTTGTTGTCTCTGTTTAACATCAATGCAGCTTTAACTTTTAATCTGGTGTCCACATAACATCTGCAATAACAGTTGTCAGCTGTGGAATTATCTCTGCATAGTAGTAGTCAATGACTGCATAAGAGTATAAACACGAGTGCTGCTGCAAATATAATCGCTGTATGTAGAATTAGACAGTGTAAATCAAGGCCAGTATTTATTTCCCTGTCTCACAGGAGGTAAGTATCCTGTTGTGCTTCCAGGATTTAAAAATTGTTATTTAACTTGGCAAGTCCGTTAAGAACAAATTCTTATTTACAATGACGGCCTAACCTGGACAATGCTGGACCAATTGTGCACCGCCCTGTGGGACTCCCAATCACCGGTTGTGATACCGCCTGGAATCGAACCAGGGTCTGTAGTGATGCCTCTAGCACTGAAATGCAATGCCTTAGACCGCTGCGTAGTACAACCTAGCTAGCTAGCTACTCCACTGACTCTCGACAGCTAACAGGCAGCTGCTTCGTTAAAAAATGAATCAATTTTTGTGATTTAATTATGTTGCTAGTTACTCTTATCTAGTTTGGCCATCTGGTTAGTATCAACAAGGACTTACTACAAATTCTGTGGCCTTGAGTATTTATTTCATTTGATATGATCCCCTCCGCCCCTCTTTGGAGGACAGATATCATTTAGGTTTTTTTTACAACTTTTTTTGCTTCATTTTACATACATAGTACTTTTAAATAAAGCAGTCACATAACAATAATACATGACCAAACATCAGCTCTTTATTCCCACCCCTCAGCCACTCCCAGCCCATCCCACCTATCACCATAGACCTCAGCTCTTTATTCCCACCCCTCAGCCACTCCCAGCCCATCCCACCTATCACCATAGACCTCAGCTCTTTAATCCCACCCCTCAGCCACTCCCAGCCCATCCCACCTATCACCATAGACCAACCCTCAGCCACTCTCAGCCCATCCCACCTATCATTGTAGACCACGCTCGTTTGGTTTCCATTGTGCCATATATTTTTCAATTGTGCTGTGATGTTTTACAATTAGAAAGATTTTAAAATGTTGCATGTTATTCACAGATTGTGAGCTAAAGATGAAAACCTTTCCTACGAGTATTATTATATTATTTATTGACTGGCTATGGCTTTCCAAATCGCCCGACATTGCTATTTGTAAGGTTCATTTTAAGTGCATGTTGCGATTTTTATTTTATTTTTACCATTCCTGTCACTGAGACGGGGGGCCAGTCAATACCGGACTGAGACGGGGGGGCCAGTCAATACCGGACTGAGACGGGGGGGCCAGTCAATACCGGACTGAGACGGGGGGGCCAGTCAATACCGGACTGAGACGGGGGGGGCCAGTCAATACCGGACTGAGACGGGGGGGGGGCAGTCAATACCGGACTGAGACGGGGGGGGGGCAGTCAATACCGGACTGAGACGGGGGGGGGGGGCCAGTCAATACCGGACTGAGACGGGGGGGGGGGGGCAGTCAATACCGGACTGAGACGGGGGGGGGGGGGCAGTCAATACCGGACTGAGACGGGGGGGGGGCCAGTCAATACCGGACTGAGACGGGGGGGGGCCAGTCAATACCGGACTGAGACGGGGGGGGCCAGTCAATACCGGACTGAGACGGGGGGGGGGCCAGTCAATACCGGACTGAGACGGGGGGGGGGGCAGTCAATACCGGACTGAGACGGGGGGGGCAGTCAATACCGGACTGAGACGGGGGGGGCCAGTCAATACCGGACTGAGACGGGGGGGGCCAGTCAATACCGGACTGAGACGGGGGGGGGGGGGGCAGTCAATACCGGACTGAGACGGGGGGGGGGGCAGTCAATACCGGACTGAGACGGGGGGGGGGGGGCAGTCAATACCGGACTGAGACGGGGGGGGGGGGGCAGTCAATACCGGACTGAGACGGGGGGGGGGGGCAGTCAATACCGGACTGAGACGGGGGGGGGGGGCAGTCAATACCGGACTGAGACGGGGGGGGGGGCAGTCAATACCGGACTGAGACGGGGGGGGGGGGCAGTCAATACCGGACTGAGACGGGGGGGGGGGGCAGTCAATACCGGACTGAGACGGGGGGGGGCCAGTCAATACCGGACTGAGACGGGGGGGGGGGCCAGTCAATACCGGACTGAGACGGGGGGGGCCAGTCAATACCGGACTGAGACGGGGGGGGCCAGTCAATACCGGACTGAGACGGGGGGGGGGCCAGTCAATACCGGACTGAGACGGGGGGGGGGCCAGTCAATACCGGACTGAGACGGGGGGGGGGGCCAGTCAATACCGGACTGAGACGGGGGGGGGGGCCAGTCAATACCGGACTGAGACGGGGGGGGGGGGGCCAGTCAATACCGGACTGAGACGGGGGGGGGGGCCAGTCAATACCGGACTGAGACGGGGGGGGCCAGTCAATACCGGACTGAGACGGGGAAGGAAAATGAAGCACCCCACCATCCCTGAGTTATTCTCACAACGTAGACTCCTTGGTTTCTGCCTGTACTGCTCGACTTCTCGCTGTAGCAGCGTCTCCTCCTGCTCCGACCTCCTATTACTAGTCTTTGGCCGCGTCTCCCAATAGCCTTTAGTGGACCCCCCTCCTCCACTACTCTCCTTCATCTGCAGTGACAAAGCAGTGCATGGTTCATACTAGTGCTTTCATGCCGAGGTGGTTAAATGAAACACCCCAGGAGTAACCAGTTTCCTTCCTTCCTTCCTCCATGGGAAGCTGCCGCATCTCGCCTGTTCCTTCCCTTTCCAATCTCCCTGTTTATCAGCTGTCTCCTACTCCTATCACCCCCCCCAATCCAATATGCTCGTTAGTGACTAGATCATTCTAGACTGTGCAATTTGTGTCTATTTTACCATATTCTAGTCGCACTCTCTTTGAAATAATCCTAGTATGGTGAGAAAATAAGGTTTAGGTAGTTCATTTAGACTTGATATTCAACATTTGATACAACCTAACTGATAAAACTGCACAATTCTCATTTGTAAAGTTCAAATAGCGTATAGTCTTGCACATCATGATGTGTGGTCAATGTCAAATATCACGATTTTCGATTTAATCATATTAAGTACAATTTTATTTGTGACATGACCCGAATACAACAGGTGTGACATGCTTACTTACAAGCCCTTAACCAACAATGCAGTTAAGAAAATATTTACTAAATAAATGAAAGTAAAAAATAAAATAAGTAAAACAATAAAATTAATGAGGCTATATACAGGGGGTACCAGTACCGAGTCAATATACAGGTTAGTCGAGGTAATTTGTACATGTAGGTTGGGGTAAAGTGACTGCATAGACAAACAGCGAGTAGCAGCAGTGTAAAAACAAGGGTGGGGGTCAATGCATATTGCCCGTGGGGCCATTTGATTCAATGTTCAGTAGTCCTATGGCTTGGGGGTAGAAGCTGTTAAGGAGCCTTTTGGACCTAGACTCTGGTGCTGCTTGCTGTGTGGTAGCAGAGAGAACAGAGAGAGGGGTTGGAAGTGGGCGTGGCCTCATATTACAATAAGACACACCCACATCCATGAAGGCCTAGTTTCCACTGTCTCTGCTATTATATAATAGGCTTGGGAGATATACCGAGGGTATGATGTTCAATACCGTTTGAAAATCATACCGGGGGCTGTGGGGATGCGTGCTACGCCACTACTTAGATAAAAAAAAAAAAAGCATAATCTGAGAACGGCGCTCAGAACCCAAAATAGCCAGAGGAATATCCGCCATTTTGGAGTCAACAAAGTTAGAAACAACACCATAAATATTCACTTACCTTTGATCTTCATCAGAAGGCACTCCCAGGAATCCCAGTTTGACAATAAATGACTGATTTGTTCCATAAAGTCCATCATTTATGTCTAAATAGCCACTTGTTGTTAGCGTGTTCAGCCCAGTAATCCATCTTCATGAGGTGGCACTTCGTCCAGACAAAAACTCGAAAAGTTCCATTACAGACCTTTATAGAAACATTTCAAAGGATGTATGGAATCAATCTTTAGCATGTTTTTAACATAAAACATCAATAATGTTCCAATCAGAGAATTCCTTTGTCTGAAGAAAAGCACTGGAACGAGAGGTAACTCTGTCAGGAGCGCGCGTCATGAGACCAAGGTACTCTGCCAGACCACTGACTCAAAGGGGTCTCATGAGCCCCTCCTTTTATAGAAGAATCCTCATTCAAGTTTCTAAAGACGGTTGACATCTCGTGGAAGCCGTAGGAAGTGCAACTTTATCCATATCTCAATGTGTATTCGGTAGGCCAAGCTTTGAAAATCTACAAACCTCAGATGTCCCACTTCCTGGTTGGATTTTTCTCAGGTTTTCGCCTGCCATATGAGTTCTGTTATACTCACAGACATCATTCAAACAGTTTTAGAAACTTCAGTGTTTTCTATCCAATAGTAATAATAATATGCAAATATTAGCATCTGGGACAGAGTAGGAGGCAGTTCACTCTGGACACGCTATTCATCCAAAAGTGAAAATGCTGCCCCCTATCCCAAAAAGGTTAAGTGCATTTGAACAGGGTATGGTAGTAGGTGCCAGGTGCACCGGTTTGTGTCAAGAAATGCAACGCTGCTGTTTTTTTCACACAACAGTTTCCTGCGTGTATCAAGAATGGTCCACCAATCAAAGGACATCCAGCCATCTTATCTCAACTGTGGGAAGCATTGGAGTCAAGATGGTCCAGCATCCCGGTGCAACGCTTTCGACACCTTGTGGAGTCCATTCCCCAATGAATTGAGGCTTTCCTGAGGGCAAGAGGGGGTTTAACTCAATATTAGGAAAGTGTTCCTAATGCTTTGTACACCCAGTGTATACATTAACCTCTATGGGATCGTTCGGGACGCTAGCGTTCCACCTCGCCAGTGAAATTGTAGGGCGCCAAATTCAAACAGAAATCTCATATATTAAAATTCCTCTTACATACAAGTATTATACATCATTTAAAGATAAACTTGTTGTAAATCCAGCCACAGTGTCCGATTTCAAAAAGGCTTTACGGCGAAAGCACACCATGTGACTATGTTAGGTCAGCACCTAGTCACAGAAAACCATACAGCCAATTTCCAACCAAGGAGAGGTGTCACAAAAGTCAGAAATGGTGTTAAAATGAATCACTTACCTTTGATGATCTTCATCTGTTGTCACTCCCAGGTCTCCATGTTAGACAACAAATGTTTGTTTTGTTCGATAAAGTTCCTCTTTATGTCCAAATACCTCCTTTTTGTTCACGCGTTTAGTCCAGTGATCCAAATGCACAAAGCTCGAGCACAAAGTCCAGAGGAAAAGTCAAAAAGTAACATTTAACGTTCGTAGAAACATGTCAAACGATGTTTCTAATCAATCATTAGGGTGTTTTTATCATAAATATTCAATAATGTTTCAACCGGACAATAGTGCTGTTTTCTTTAGAAAGGGAACGGAGCTCACGCGATCAACAACTAAAGGCTTTCAGCTGAGCCATCTGCTTAGAGTGGTCTTATTCTCTCCCCTTCCACAATAGAAGCCTGAAACAACTTTCTAAAGACTGTTGACATCCAGTGGAAGCCTTAGGAAGTGCAATCTGACCCCGTTTACACTGGATATTGGATAGGCAATCACTTGAAAAAAAAAAACTACAAGCCTCAGATTTCCCACTTCCTGGTTGGATTTTTCTCAGGTTTTTGCCTGCCATATGAGTTCTGTTATACTCTCATACATTATTTTAACAGTTTTGGAAACTTTTGAGTTTTCTATCCAAATCTAACAAATTATATGCATATCATAGCTTCTGGGCCTGAGTAACAGGCAATTTACTATGGGCACGCTTTTCATCCAAACTTCCCAATGCTGCCCTATATCCCAATGAAGTTAGGTATAACTTCAACACATATATTGTTTATTGTTTACATATATAGCTCCCCTTGTGTGTAATTATAATAATACCTTATACCACGGTATGGTACAGAAACGGTATGAAAATCTGCCTACTGCCCAACCGTATTAAATAATTCACTGTCTAGTCTTTTTATAAGTGTATTCTGTGCTTGGCATTGCACGGTCTCATTAGAAAAGAAAAAGTGTATATTTCCTGCTGAAAGAAAGAGCCCAGGCGTGGGTCTGGCAGCATAACAATAGTTTGTTGTGTACTGCCTGTGTCTTTTCCAGGTTCCCCTTTTTGTATATGTGGAAGAAAATCCTCTGAATCGATCCTGAAGGTCACCAGAGAATCATCATTAATACAAACCATTGACCAAGTCATAGAGGTTTACAATATACATTTTTTATGTCATTTTGCTGCATAGCCAATCTCAGTTCAGTGGAAAGTCATTTTTCTGTTTGTGTGAAAGCTCTGTGGATGCAGACAGGTATTTAAAAAAATGGATTTAGGCTAAATGTCATGTAGAGAATTGAATGGAAATTATAATTACTTAAGTTATACGTGTGTGTGTGTGGGGGGGGGGGGCTCTGTCTGAGATGAAAAGGAAAGCTGATCTAGTCCCCCTTCTATAATAGAGTTCATAGCTGGTAAGCCCTGTGCTTTGCTCATATCTTATTTTATGATTATGGTGCCATTGCAGGATCTGTGTGTGTAACTGTGCTATGATTTATGTATACGGTGGCATTGCTCTGCTGTTTAACAGGATCAGTGTGTCTGTGATGTTGGCTACTGCAGGACCTCGGATGTCTACAAAACACAACAAATTAATTTGTCTTTTTGCTCAGCGAAAAGCAGATAGGAGCAATAATCTGAGGCTATTTCTTAGTAGAAACAAATTTCCTGAAGGCCTGTGATGTGACTCTGAGGGATGTCACATCTTATGTAATGTTTTCTTCTTTGTGGATTCAATTGGGATTGATTATGTGGCTTTGCAGGAACTGGCAGGCACTGCTCTGTCCAAGGTGTGTGGGTGTGGGGGGGGTGTGTGTGTGTGTGTGTGGGGGGGGGGGGGGTTCTGCATAGCCTCTTTTCTTCTTAGTGACTGGCTGTCTCTTAGCGAACTCCCCTGATTGCCTCCGGTGAAGATTTCACCATGTGGCAGCTGCTCACAGGCCTCTAGTTCAGACATGACAAGGTAAAAATCTGTTGTTCAGCCCCTGATCAAGACAGTTAACCCACTGTTCCCCGTGCACCGATGATGTTGATGCAGCCTCCCGCACCTCTCTGATTCAGAGGGGTTGGGTTAAATGGTTTACGGTCAAATGTCCAGAGCTACATTTTCCTAATGGAGACCCTGACACGCACACACAAAGACTCTCTGACAAAGAGTTCTGAAATAAGTATACCTTTTCCGTGAGGGGTCATTGTCCTCTTCCCAGTTACCTTCCCTGCTTTTCTTATATTGTAATGTGAGGATACTCCCTCTTGCTCTCTCTTTCTCTCTCTCAATTCAATTCAATTCAATTCAATTCAATTCAATTCAATTCAAGGGCTTTATTGGCATGGGAAACATGTGTTAACATTGCCAAAGCAAGTGAGGTAGACAACATACAAAGTGAAAATATAAAGTGAAAAACAACAAAAATTAACAGTAAACATTACACATACAGAGGTTTCAAAACAGTAAAGACATTACAAATGTCATATTATATATATATATACAGTGTTTTAACAATGTACAAATGGTTAAAGGACACAAGATAAAATAAATAAGCATAAATATGGGTTGTATTTACAATGGTGTGTGTTCTTCACTGGTTGCCCTTTTCTCGTGGCAACAGGTCACAAATCTTGCTGCTGTGATGGCACACTGTGGAATTTCACCCAGTAGATATGGGAGTTTTTCAAATTTGGATTTGTTTTCGAATTCTTTGTGGATCTGTGTAATCTGAGGGAAATATGTCTCTCTAATATGGTCATACATTGGGCAGGAGGTTAGGAAGTGCATCTCAGTTTCCACCTCATTTTGTGGGCAGTGAGCACATAGCCTGTCTTCTCTTGAGAGCCATGTCTGCCTACGGCGGCCTTTCTCAATAGCAAGGCTATGCTCACTGAGTCTGTACATAGTCAAAGCTTTCCTTAATTTTGGGTCAGTCACAGTGGTCAGTGGTCAGTGGTCTCTCTCTCTCTGGCTCTGTGTCTGTCTCTCTCTCTCTCTCTCTGGCTCTGTGTCTGTCTCTCTCTCTCTCTCTGGCTCTGTGTCTGTCTCTCTCTCTCTCTGGCTCTGTGTCTGTCTCTCTCTCTCTCTGGCTCTGTGTCTCTCTCTCTCTCTCTGGCTCTGTGTCTGTCTCTCTCTCTCTCTCTCTGGCTCTGTGTCTGTCTCTCTCTCTCTCTCTGGCTCTGTGTCTGTCTCTCTCTCTCTCTCTCTCTGGCTCTGTGTCTGTCTGTCTCTCTCTCTCTCTCTGGCTCTGTGTCTGTCTCTCTCTCTCTCTCTCTGGCTCTGTGTCTGTCTCTCTCTCTCTCTCTCTCTCTGGCTCTCTCTCTCTCTCTCTGGCTCTGGCTCTGTGTCTGTCTCTCTCGCTCTCTCTCTCTCTCGCTCTGGCTCTGTGTCTGTCTCTCTCGCTCTCTCTCTCTCTGGCTCTGTGTCTGTCTCTCTCTCTCTCTCTCTCTGGCTCTGTCTGTCTCTCTCTCTCTCTCTCTCTGGCTCTGTGTCTGTCTCTCTCTCTCTCTCTCTCTCTCTGGCTCTGTGTCTGTCTCTCTCTCTCTCTCTCTGGCTCTGTGTCTGTCTCTCTCTCTCTCTCTGGCTCTGTCTGTCTGTCTGTCTCTCTCTCTCTCTCTCTCTCTCTCTCTCTCTCTCTCTCTGGCTCTGTCTGTCTGTCTGTCTGTCTCTCTCTCTCTCTCTCTCTCTGGCTCTGTCTGTCTCTCTCTCTCTCTCTCTGGCTCTGTGTCTGTCTCTCTCTCTCTCTCTCTCTCTCTGGCTCTGTGTCTGTCTCTCTCTCTCTCTCTCTCTGGCTCTGTGTCTGTCTCTCTCTCTCTCTCTCTCTCTCTCTGGCTCTGTGTCTGTCTCTCTCTCTCTCTCTCTCTGGCTCTGTGTCTGTCTCTCTCTCTCTCTCTCTGGCTCTGTGTCTGTCTCTCTCTCTCTCTCTGGCTCTGTCTGTCTGTCTGTCTGTCTCTCTCTCTCTCTCTCTCTCTCTCTGGCTCTGTCTGTCTGTCTCTCTCTCTCTCTCTCTCTCTCTCTCTCTCTCTCTGGCTCTGTGTCTGTCTTTCTCTCTCTCTCTCTGGCTCTGTGTCTGTCTCTCTCTCTCTCTCTCTCTGGCTCTGTGTCTCTCTCTCTCTCTCTCTGGCTCTGTGTCGGTCTCTCTCTCTGTCTGGCTCTGTGTCTGTCTCTCTCTCTGGCTCTGTGTCTGTCTCTCTCTCTCTCTCTCTCTCTGGCTCTGTCTGGCTCTCTCTCTCTCTCTGGCTCTGTGTCTGTCTCTCTGGCTCTCTGTTTGTCTGTCTCTGTGTCTGTGTCTGTCTCTGTGTCTGTCTCTGTGTCTGTCTCTGTGTCTGTCTGTGTGTCGCTCTGTGTGTCGCTCTGTGTGTCGCTCTCGCTCTGTGTCTTGCTCTCGCTCTGTGTCTTGCTCTCGCTCTGTGTCTTGCTCTCGCTCTGGCTGTCCCTCGGTCTCGCTCTGTCTGTCTCTCGGTCTCGCTCTGTCTGTCTCTCGGTCTCGCTCTGTCTGTCTCTCGGTCTCGCTCTGTCTGTCTCTCGGTCTCGCTCTGTCTGTCTCTCGGTCTCGCTCTGTCTGTCTCTCGGTCTCGCTCTGTCTGTCTCTCGGTCTCGCTCTGTCTGTCTCTCGGTCTCGCTCTGTCTCTCGGTCTCGCTCTGTCTCTCGGTCTCGCTCTGTCTCTCGGTCTCGCTCTGTCTCTCGGTCTCGCTCTGTCTCTCGGTCTCGCTCTGTCTGTCTCTCGGTCTCGCTCTGTCTGTCTCTCGGTCTCGCTCTGTCTGTCTCTCGGTCTCGCTCTGTCTGTCTCTCGGTCTCGCTCTGTCTGTCTCTCGGTCTCGCTCTGTCTGTCTCTCGGTCTCGCTCTGTCTCTCGGTCTCTTGCTCTCGCTCTGTCTGTCTCTCGGTCTCTTGCTCTCGCTCTGTCTGTCTCTCGGTCTCTTGCTCTCGCTCTGTCTGTCTCTCGGTCTCTTGCTCTCGCTCTGTCTGTCTCTCGGTCTCTTGCTCTCGCTCTGTCTGTCTCTCGGTCTCTTGCTCTCGCTCTGTCTGTCTCTCGGTCTCTTGCTCTCGCTCTGTCTGTCTCTCGGTCTCTTGCTCTCGCTCTGTCTGTCTCTCGGTCTCTTGCTCTCGCTCTGTCTGTCTCTCGGTCTCTTGCTCTCGCTCTGTCTGTCTCTCGGTCTCTTGCTCTCGCTCTGTCTGTCTCTCTCATGCTCACGTGCTGTCTTGATGGAGTCGCTGGTGTGTGTTGGCTGATGGTCTGAGAATGGGATTACATGGTGTAGTGTGGTGCTGATGAATAGTCAGTCTCCTGTTGGACCATGGAATACTGGCGACATTGTGTTTGTGTGTGTGAAATGAGAGTAATCCACCACGCTTCCATTGGTCTCTTCTCAAAGAGAAACACTGCATCCAGAGCTAGTGTCATATCTGATTCAAGATCTGCCTTGAGAAACAGTGTGTTTCCTAATTGGCAACCTGTTCCTTATAGAGTGACATGGCCTATAAAAGGCTTTATTAGTTGAGTGACAACCAGTGCAATTTGCTAGGTTATTTTTTTAATCAAATGGCTATAGAAAATGGTGTTTACCGATTTACAAGCAGCCGACCGTTATGCTACTACTGGAGACGCAACTCTTATCTGGCTGTATACAGTGGGGCAAAAAAGTATTTAGTCAGCCACCAATTGTGCAAGTTCTCCCACTTAAAAAGATGAGGGGCCTTTAATTTTCATCATAGGTACACTTCAACTATGACAGACAAAATTAGAAAAAACATTCCAGAAAATCACATTGTAGGATTTTTAATGAATTTATTTGCAAATTATGGTGGAAAATAAGTATTTGGTCACCTACAAACAAGCAAGATTTCTGGCTGTCGCAGACCTGTATCTTCTTCTTTAAGAGGCTCCTCTGTCCTCCACTCGTTACCTGTATTAATGGCACCTGTTTGAACGTGTTATCAGTATAAAAGACACCTGTCCACAACCTCATACAGTCACACTCCAAACTCCACTATGGCCAAGACCAAAGAGCTGTCAAAGGACACCAGAAACAAAATTGTAGACCTGCACCAGGCTGGGAAGACTGAATCTGCAATAGGTAAGCAGCTTGGTTTGAAGAAATCAACTGTGGGAGCAATTATTAGGAAATGGAAGACATACAAGGCCACTGATAATCAAGATCTCACCCCGTGGGGTCAAAAGGATCACAAGAACGGTGAGCAAAAATCCCAGAACCACACGGGGGGACCTAGTGAATGACCTGCAGAGAGCTGGGACCAAAGTAACAAAGCCTACCATCAGTAACACACTACGCCGCCAGGGACTCAAATCCTGCAGTGCCAGACGTGTCCCCCTGCTTAAGCCAGTACATGTCCAGGCCCGTCTGAAGTTTGCTAGAGAGCATTTGGATGATTCAGAAGAAGATTGGGAGAATGTCATATGGTCAGATGAAACCAAAATATAACTCTTTGGTAAAAACTCGTAGTGATTGGAGGACAAAGAATGCTGAGTTGCATCCAAAGAACACCATACCTACTGTGAAGCATGGTGGTGGAAACATCATGCTTTGTGGATGTTTTTCTGCAAAGGGACCAGGACGACTGATCCGTGTAAAGGAAAGAATGAATGGGGCCATGTATCGTGAGATTTTGAGTGAAAACCTCCTTCCATCAGCAAGGGCATTGAAGATGAAACGTGGCTGGGTCTTTCAGCATGACAATGATCCCAAACACACCGTCCGGGCAATGAAGGAGTGGCTTCGTAAGAAGCATTTCAAGGTCCTGGAGTGGCCTAGCCAGTCTCCAGATCTCAACCCATAGAAAATCTTTGGAGGGAGTTGAAAGTCCGTGTTGCCCAGCAACAGCCCCAAAACATCACTGCTCTAGAGGAGATCTGCATGGAGGAATGGGCCAAAATACCAGCAACAGTGTGTGAAAACCTTGTGAAGACTTACAGAAAAAGTTTGACCTCTGTCATTGCCAACAAAGGGTATATAACAAAGTATTGAGAAACGTTTGTTATTGACCAAATACTTAGTTTCCACCATAATTTGCAAATAAATTCATTAAAAATCCTACAATGTGATTTTCTGGATTTTCTTTTCTCATTTTGTCTGTCATAGTTGAAGTGTACCTATAATGAAAATTACAGGCCTCATCTTTTTAAGTGGGAGAACTTGCACAATTGGTGGCTGACTAAATACTTTTTTGCCCCACTGTATGTAGGCTATATGCCAATCGATGCTTACTAGTGATGCACCGATATTACATTTTTTGTCCGATTCAAATATTTTCCTTGCCAAGAAATACGATACCGATAACCGATCTTAAAAATTTGAGTGGCCTTTTAACCTTTCTAGGGCAGGCGGAACCCCTCGACAACATTCCGCTGAAAAGGCAGCGAGCGAAATTCAAAAATATGTAACTTCACACATTAACAAGTCCAATACAGCAAATGAAAGATTAACACAATGTTTATCTACCCATCGTGTCCGATTTCAAAAATGCTCTACGGTGAAAGCACCACATATATGATTGTTAGGTCATAGCCATGTCGAAAAAACACAGCCATTTTTCCAGCCAAAGATAGGATTCACAAAAATCAGAAATGTAGATAAAATTAATCACTAACCTTTGATCTTCATCAGATGACACTCATATGACATCATGTTACACAATGTATGTTTTGTTCGATAATGTGCATATTTAAATCCAGAAATCTCAGTTTACATTGGTTCCTTACGTGCAGTAATGTTTTGATTCCAAAACATCCGGTGATTTTGCAGAAATACTCATAATAAACATTGATAAAAGATACCAGTGTTATTCACAGAATTAAAGATTATTTATCCTTAATGCAACCGCTGTGTCAGATAAAAAAAAAAAGAAGCATAATCTGAGAACGTCGCTCAGAACCCAAAACAGCCAGAGGAATATCCGCCATTTTGGAGTCAACAAAGTTAGAAACAACACCATAAATATTCACTTACCTTTGATGATCTGTATCAGAAGGCACTCCCAGGAATCCCAATTCGACAATAAATGACCGGTTTGTTCCATAAAGTCCATCATTTATGTCCAAATAGCCACTTGTTGTTAGCGTGTTCAGCCAAGTAATCCATCTTCATGAGGCGCAGGCACTTCGTCCAGACAAAAACTCAAAGTTCCATTACAGACCTTTATAGAAACATTTCAAAGGATGTATGGAATCAATCTTTAGCATGTTTTTAACATAAACATTTTAACAATGTTCCAACCGGAGAATTCCTTTGTCTGAAGAAAAGCACTGGAATGAGAGGTAACTCTGTCAGGAGCGCGCGTCATGAGACCAAGGCACTCTGCCAGACCACTGACTCAAAGGGGTCTCACGAGCCCCTCCTTTATAGAAGAATCCTCATTGACGTTTCTAAGGACGGTTGACGTCTAGTGGAAGCCGTAGGAAGTGCAACTTTATTCATACCTCAATGTGTATTCGGTAGGCCAAGCTTTTGAAAAACTACAAACCTCAGATGTCCCACTTCCTGGTTGGATTTTTCTCAGGTTTTCACCTGCCATATGAGTTCTGTTATACTCACAGACATCATTCAAACAGTTTTAGAAACTTCAGTGTTTTCTATCCAATACTAATAATAATATGCATATATTAGCATCTGGGACAGAGTAGGAGGAAGTTCACTCTGGGCATGCTATTCATCCAAAAGTGAAAATGCTGCCCCCTATCCCAAAAAGGTTAAACATTCTAGTATAGTTAAATGGTTAACACACACACACATGGACACTGCGGTCTAAGGCACTGCATCTCCGTGCAAGTCCCTAAAGTCTCTGGTTCGAATCCAGGCTGTTTCACATCCGGCCGTGATTGGAGTCCCATAGGGCGGCGCACAATTGGCCCAGCGTCGTCCGAGTTTGGCCGGGGTAGGCCGTCATTGTAAATAAGAATTTGCTCTTAACTGACTTGCCTAGTTAAAGGTTACACACACACTACACTGACCAAAAAGTAATTTTGTTGGCGTTCATTGTTTCATTAATCATTTGTTCAGTCGTTTCAGTCTCAACCAGGATTTCATCATACATGTCAAGCAGTGAAGTTTCAGCTCTGTCTGTCCGTGGCCTCTCTTCCTTGGTGCCCACTGTCACTGTGTCTGTTTCCATCTTGTCCAGCTGTGTCTGTCCGTGGCCTCTCTTCCTCGGTGCCCACTGTCACTGTGTCCGTTTCCATCTTGTCCGGCTGTGTATGTAACATTTCATGTAAACCCTGTTTCTTGTCTGCATCGACGTAGCGGTCCTTGTACATATCATTGTGCATGATGGCGACACCGTAAAGAGAGAATGCCACCGCATCGCTTGTTCACAGCCTGTGTCTGCAGTTTTGTTGAGCGTTTCAATGCCATGAGAGGGCATCACGTCTGCTGCAGACGAAGTTGATGAGCTTATTTCTCCAGTCAGTTGTTTTGAATGGCGCTAGCGTGTGTGTTCATGTTTCAAACATGTTCTCAGATGCCATTGAAATGGCAGTAGCGGTATGACAACCAGCATGTTCATGAGGATTTTTTTATTTTATTTTACCTTTATTTTACTAGGCAAGTCAGTTAAGAACAAATTCTTATTTTCAATGACGGCCTAGGAACAGCGGGTTAACTGCCTGTTCAGGGGCAGAACGCAATACGACTTTCCTCGGTACGAAATCCTCGACGACCCATTGGGCTGTCGGACTCAGCATGTACATGGAGCAGATATCCCTGGTCCAAATGTCAGTTGTTAAGCTAACAGCAGTGACGCTGTTAGGTAGGTTAACTGCTCGAACAACACAGCAGACATTGTGGGCTAGGTTAGGAATGCTTTGTTGCAAGTGTAGCGTAACATTTTACGTGGCGTCATTACGTTATATAGGTATGCACAGCAGCTTTGACATCTGTTTTGCACATCGGCGGTAAATATACACGGGGAGCTAACATTAATGATATGCATGTCAATCTCTCATGGCTCAAAGTGGAGAGGAGATTGACATCACTACTTGTTTTTGTAAGAAGTGTTGACAAGCTGAATTGTCGAGCTGTCTGTTTAAACTACTAGCACTGCATTTGTATCCAAGCTTTATAAGGTATGCATGGACGCATGACGCGTCCATGCATACCTTATAAAGCTTGGATACAAATGCAGTGTCTTTACCCAGCTATCACAACAGATAGCTAGCCAGCGAATCATGCTAAACATTTAGCTAACGTTAGCCAGCGAAATCATGCTAAACATTTAGCTAACGTAAGCCAGCTAGCTAAAAACGGTCTATGGGCTGTATACGATTTATGGAGATTTAATTAAATTGTTTCTGTGTTGTCTTGCAAGCTGTATAGCTGTGGCCATCTGGCTGGTATAAACAAGGGCTTCCAACAACAATTGCAACATTAGAGCAGCAAGCTATGAAGCGAACATTGACCAGACCCGTCAAACACAACTTTTGGCCTCACAGCCAGTTCCACTGCATTTTTTCCATTGTTCCCCTTTTAATGATTTAGACCTAGGACACTTACTTGGTGTGTGCAATTAGTTATCATGTAGAACAGAACCAGCAGGCTCCGGACCTCATAGGGTTAGAGTTGAATACCCCTTGACTAGACCATAAAGAAACGCACACAGACATGCATTGCCAAACAACGCTACTGCCACCTTATGGTTTGGAGTATATTAACAAGGCTGAGTGGCTGATGAGATTGACTGCTGACACTGTTCTGACACTCTCTCACTCGTTCTCTTTCTGTCTTCCAGCCCAGTGTTCTGATAGTGAGCTACATAGAGTCGGCGAAAGCATCATCCCAGTTTGGCTTCTATCAGCAGGCCGAATGGAAGCAGGACGATTCCATGATAGCAGTAGCGGTGAGTAATGCGGTGCAGTCACTTCTTGTGCTCTCTCTCGCTCTCTCTCTCGCTCTCTCTCTCGCTCTCTCTCGCGCTCTCTCTCGCGCGCTCTCTCTCGCGCTCTCTCTCTCGCGCTCTCTCTCTCGCGCTCTCTCTCTCGCGCTCTCTCTCTCGCGCTCTCTCTCTCGCGCTCTCTCTCTCGCGCTCTCTCTCTCGCGCTCTCTCTCTCGCGCTCTCTCTCTCGCGCTCTCTCTCTCGCGCTCTCTCTCTCGCGCTCGCTCTCTCGCGCTCGCTCTCTCGCGCTCGCTCTCTCGCGCTCGCTCTCGCTCTCTTTTGCTCTCGCTCTCGCTCTCTTTTGCTCTCGCTCTTTTGCTCTCTCTCTTTTGCTCTCTCTCTTTTGCTCTCTCTCTTTTGCTCTCTCTCTTTTGCTCTCGCTCTTTTGCTCTCGCTCTTTTGCTCTCGCTCTTTTGCTCTCGCTCTTTTGCTCTCGCTCTTTTGCTCTCGCTCTTTTGCTCTCGCTCTTTTGCTCTCTTTTGCTCTCGCTTTTTTGCTCTCGCTCTTTTGCTCGCGCTTTTTTGCTCTCGCTCTTTTGCTCTCGCTCTTTTGCTCTCGCTCTTTTGCTCTCGCTCTTTTGCTCTCGCTCTTTTGCTCTCGCTCTTTTGCTCTCGCTCTTTTGCTCTCGCTCGCTTGCTCTCGCTCGCTTGCTCTCGCTCTTTTGCTCTCGCTCTCGCTTGCTCTCGCTCTCGCTTGCTCTCTCTCATCGTAGTTGTCTCTCTCTCTCATCGTAGTTGTTGTCTCTCTCTCATCGTAGATGTTGTCTCTCTCTCTCACTCTCTCTCATCGTAGATGTTGTCTCTCTCTCTCACTCTCTCTCATCGTAGATGTTGTCTCTCTCTCACTCTCTCTCATCGTAGATGTTGTCTCTCTCTCTCACTCTCTCTCATTGTAGTTGTTGTCTGTCTCCTTTACTTTTTCATATTTACTTTGTTTTTTCCTACATTTTCCACGGTGGAGGGTTAACGCATCGTTTGTTTTATTAATTTCCACTGTTCTTCATTTTGAGTTGAGGGAGGGTGACCGGGGAGTTTGTTTGCGGTTTGGTTGTGGCCGTGATGGTTTGGCGGTGGTCGCAAAATGCTGTTGCTTTTGAATGGCTTCAAGTTCGATCCGGAGAATGGTGTCAGGAGGAAGTGTTGCTCACGGTCGGCTAACAGGTGGGAGCGGAATATATACATTCTGCAGCCAGAATGAATAAGGTGGTGGTTGTTGGTGATTCTTGTTGCCTGGCTAGTTGCTAATGGGATTTTTGTGAGGGGTGTGTTGGTGCTGATTTTTTACATTTTATTTAATTTTTTCTTTTTAGTGAGTTTGCAAGTCTTTTTCGTGTGGTCTTGACTGGGTGCCAAGCGCAATCCGTTAAACAGGTTTCCTTTCGTAGGCCAGTGTGTGTTTCTTAACAAGGCAGAACAGCAGGTAAATGTCCACTTCAAGGTTAATCATGGGAGGGGTGGTACGTAGGGTTTGCTAGCATAGATAGTTTGCAGTGTTTTGAGTGTGGGGACTTAGGGCACATTAAGTTTTTATGCCCAAGTAAGGCCCAGAGACCGGGAGCTATTGCAGACAAGCACGACCAGCCTGCAGCGGGGGCTGGGACAGGTACATTTTATCCAGGCCAAACTTGGTGCAAAACCATGCCCACGTGAAACCTAGCAACATTCAAAGTTGCACTGAGACGGAAGAACGCCTTCAATACCTTGCATTTTCCTGATTTTGCATGTGAAGTTACGTTAAACTATTTCGCTTTCTAGTGAGTGATTGCAGCCAGCCTGGCTGACAAGTTGGATAGCATTGACATCATGGATAGTTGCATTGTTTTTGGACGTAGGTAAGCTGTGCAATCGCTAGCTTACAACTCCAATTGGGCTGAATCTGTCTAGTAGTGTTTGTCGTCTCGCATTTTAGTATGGTTGTCTAAGTGTTTACGAAAGGACTATTGATATACTTAGCTACATGACATTTGTGCTAGTTGGCAACTAAAAGATGCTTCATAGCTATCTCTAGCTGACTGGGCAAAGCAAGCTCCGTTGATTCACTGTTACTGACAGTCATGTTGCGTCAGCTATCTACAGTCACTTGTTTCTTGTTTTTTCGTTTAGCTCATTTCAAATGAGGCCTGCGAAACTGCACATCTCTCGCGGTTGGGGAGGTGGGCTACTGGGCTTGTAGAGGTGAGTGGGGTTACAGCAGAGGCAGGTTGCTGTAGTAACGGATACTCCTCTGTTGGTGGAAGAGGAGAGCGCCTCTGGAGAACGCTAAAAGGGCTGAGGAGGCCCGAGAAGGGTGCCACAGAAAAAGGAGAAGAGAAGTGGGAAATAAGAGTGTGGCTGGGAAAAGGCATGGTGGGCTCATCCCAGGAAATACTGCCTGGCATTGGGGAGGAGGCCCTGATCGATGTGCAGACCGGGGAGGAGGACGTTACTGTGCCAGTGGAGTAGGAAGAAGAGTGGGGTGGGGGGGGATGAGGCCCGGATCCAAGACTGTCAGGCGGAGGGCCCAGTATATACGATGAGAGAACTTTCTAGGTTCCTGAGGGAGACTTAACAGGAGACTTTACGCTGGAGTCTTACTTTCCTGATTCTGGAAGGTTTGTAAGGGAGGAAGAATGGAGGGGTATGGTGCCGTCTCGCCCAGGAACCTGTATAGGCTTGGCTTCAGACTGCTTAAATTGATAGGCCTTTTCTTTTCACGGTGGCGTTGTGTTTCTCTGGTTTCTGATTGGTGTTTTCCCTTCCACATCTTATGGAGATCTTCACATGTACGGTGGGAAGAGCGGGTTGCTGTGGGAGTATGTCAAACAAAAACATTTACAAGAGACACAGTGATGTGGATTTGGGGGGGGGGGTGCCCAGGTGCTGAGCCATGGCACAAATCTTAGTGCAGGGGTAGCAGTGCCCCTCCCCCCCATCTGGCATGGGTGTCAACATTTCTCGTCAAAAGGAGGTGTGTAAGGGTAGGTTGTCAATGGTTAGAGCCAAAATCAATAATCTTGTATTTGTTTTCATAAATGTTTATGCACCTAGTACTGTTTTGCAGTCTAAGGTAGTAGTTCGCACATTTAGCACTGGGCGAGGTGTTTATGTTGGATTGGAAATAAGTACCGGAATAGTGAGGAACCACATTTGGGCTCAGCAAAGGTGTTGTATGATGTTCTGAATAAATCAATCAAATGTTATTTATGAGCAGAAACTGAGCCTTAAACCCTGTAGAGCAGGAATGTGGATGTTGAGCCACGTGGCTAGGAAAAACTCCCTAGAAATACAGAAACCTAGAGGGAAACCAGGCTCGGCTGTGCCGGGTGGCGATTATAGGAGTACGTGGCCATTAACCTCTCTGGTACAAGTGGGACGGTAGCGTCCCACCTCGACAACAGCCAGTGAAATTGCAGGGCGCCAAATTCAAAACAACAAATCTCATAATTTAAAATTCCTCAACCATACAAGTATTTTACACCATTTTAAAGATACACTTCTCGTTAATCCAACCACAGTGTCCAATTTCAAAAAGGCTTTTTGGCGACAGCAGAACATATCATTATGTTAGGTCAGCAACTAGTCACAGAAAGCATTCAGCCATTTTCCAACCAAAGAGAGGTGACACAAAAAGCAGAAATATAGATCAAATTATTCACTAACCTTTGACGATCTTCATCAGATGACACTCCCAGGACTCAATGTTACACAATACATGTATGTTTTGTTCGATCAAGTTCATATTTATATCCAAAAACTTTTATATCCAAAAGTTTACATTGGCACCATGTTCAGAAATGCCTCCAAAACAGCCGGAGAAATTGCAGAGAGCCACATCAAATAACAGAAATACTCATCATAAACTTTGATGAAAGACACATGTTTTATATAGAATTAAAGATGAGCTTGTTCTTAATGCAACCGCTGTGTCAGATTTCAAAAAAGCTTTACGGCAACAGCACAATATTCAATAATCTGAGAACAGTGTTCAGCCACAAAAGCAAGCCATACAGCAAAATCCAGACGAAAAGTCGAGTTCCATTACAGTTTGTAGAAACATGTCAAACGATGTTTACAATCAATCCTTAGGGTCTTTTTATAATAAAGCTTCAATAATATTTCAACCGGACAACAGCATATTCATTACAGAGGAATCTTTAGGATGTTTTTATCATAAATCTTCAATGATATTCCAACCGGACAATTCCTTTGTCTTTAGAAATGAAAAGGAACGGAGCTCGTGCTCACGACCGTGTGGGATTAACTCAAGGCTTTCAGCCAGACCACTGGTTCAAACAGCTCTTATTCTCTCCCCCTTTACAGTAGAAGCCTGAAACAACGTTCTAAAGACTGTTGACATCTAGTGGAAGCCCTATGAAGTGCAATTTGACCCCATAGACGCTGTATATTGGATAGACAATCACTTGAAAAACTACAAACCTCAGATTTCCCACTTCCTGGATGGAAGTTCAGTTCTGTTATACTCACAGGCATTATCTTAACAGTTTTGGGAGTGTTTTCTATCCAAATCTACTAATTATATGCATATCCTAGCTTCTGGGCCTGAGTAGCAGGCAGGACAAGGCAGCACGACCGGTGAACAGGTCAGGATTCCATAGCAGCAGGCAGAACAACGAAAACTGGATCAGCAGCACGTCCAGGGAGACGGGGACTGCCCGGAGTCATAAGGCCAGGTAGTCCTGAGGCATGGTCCTAGGGCTCAGGTCCTCCGGTAGGGGAGCGAGAGATGAGAGAATGGATGGATGGATCATACTTGACACAGGACAACAGATAAGACAGGAGAAATAGACCAGATATAACAGCCCCTCGAGACATAGTCTATTGCAGCATAGATACTGGAGACTGAGACGGGGGGGGGGGGGGGGGTCAGGGGACACAGGATATTTATTTTACCTTTATTTAACTAGGCAAGTCAGTTAAGAACAAATTCTGACTGCCTGTTCAGGGGCAGAATGACAGATTTGAACCTTGTCAGCTCGGGGATTTGAACTTGCAACCTTCAGGTTACTAGTCCAACGCTCTAACCACTAGGCTACCCTGCTCTAACCACTAGGCTACCCTGCCGCCCCAAATATAACCCCATCCACTTTGCCAAAGCACAGCCCCCACACCACCAACAGAATATCAACCGAGCACTAACTTTATACCCTGAGTCAGTTTGATCTAGTGAAGGACAAAGCAGCATACGTGGTTGGGGTGGGTGAGTACAGCTTGTTTGGATCGTATCTATACAAGAATCAGAGCAATATGCCTTTGGGGGTCTCCATTCTCCCAGTAGGGATTTTGGACCGTCATATTGCCATGGCTCAGTTCCCGGTCCCCGGCAGGCATCCTAATGGAAATGACATGTAAAGCTCTTACAAGCTGACACTTTTTGCTCAAGCTTCTACGGCTTTTGGGAGAGGTGGAAACAGCAGAAGGGGGGGAGTTTCAGTCTCTCAGTCAGTGGTGGGATGTAGGTAAAGCCCACATTCTGTTTTTTTTGTCAGCAGTATACAGCTTCCTCTTCAGAGTCCAGGAGAGGACTGGGGGAGCTTGAGGTTGGCAAAAGTGAGGTGGAGGCTGAGCTGGTGGGGCAAGGTAGGGAGGGGCTGCAATCTGATCTGCCCGAACTACGCAGGGACCTGTGGGATTTTTTTCAGATCAAAAGGAGCACTTGTAAGAGCTAGATTTTCCACGTTGAGCGAGATGGATGCTCCCAGCTCTTTCTTCTTTGGGTTAGAAAAAACCCAAAAACGTTTGTCTGATGGGCCTGTAACTTCTGTTGTGGAGATGAGAGCGCGGGCTGTGGAGTTCTACTCTGATTTCTATATGGCAGAACTCTGCCATCCTGGGTGTTCTCAGGTTCTGCTCACAGACCTTCCCAAACTCTCTCTTTCGCAGAGGAATAGAAATTTCCCTGGGCTTTCACAAACTCGGCTGCCGTCTCTCAGATTGCCCCCGGCTGCACCCCAGGGGTCGATGGTCTACCTGTTTATAAATCATTGAACAGGACTTGTTTTGCGTGAGTGTGTCAGGGTGGGGGGGCTTACTACAGCTTACTGCTAAGCTGTAGACGGGCAGGTTTGACTCTCCTGCACAAAAAAGGAGACTGTAAGCCTGTAGCATTGCTCTGCTAACAGACTCAGTTGTACGCAAGGAGAAAACGCACTGTGTATCACAGACAAGCTGTTCGTAATCGGGGACATGCTGGATCTGTCGACGCTTTCAAATGTTAACTTAGCACTGGCTTCCTTTTGATGGGTGGACCATGACAATGTGTTTTGGTTGTGGGGAGAATTTTGTGGCCTGTGTTAAAATGTTGTATGCTGGGGAGCGGTGTCCATTTTGTGGAATGTGAGACTGTTGATCATGTTTTTGACAGGTTAATGCCTTTACTGTTGCTGCTGCTGGGGGGGGGGGGATTGTGTGGCGATTTTGGTGGTGTGTTTTTATGGAGGTGGTGTTGGCAGTGGTTTTAGTGTAATGAGGATGTCTCATTAAAGGAAGACAAATCAGTCTCTTTCCCTCTTATCGTAGTTGAGGAAGTCTCACTCTCATCACTGGTTCTGCAGTTTTTTAAAATCTGGTCCTCTGTAGTACTTCTCTGTGGGGGCCCATCGTGTGTGGGGGCCTGTCGCGCATATGTGTGTGTGGTATGGCAGGGCCCCCAGCGATGGGTTGTTAGGTCATTAGTGTGTGGTGTGATCACTGTACTGGTTCGGTCTGGTTACGTGTTCACCACAGAACCGTGCAGAAAACGATGTCAAAAGAGAATATCCAAGCCAGTAGAGTTGAGTTTGGTTTGGGCATGATAGTGTGGCTCGAGTCAAACAGAGAGTGATGTTCAACATTTCAGTGAGTCCATGGAGAGATATTGGTACTCCGTTCCACCATTGCTTCATGTGAAGAACAATGGTTGAAACCACAGAGCATGTCGGTTATGGTTCCAGGCTAACATCTCCGTGGCTCTTGCACTGTCTGCACCCAAACCACAGCCCCAATGATGTGTGAGCTCCAGTAATGATTGAGAGGTCACTGTTCCTCCCACTGATATGTGCTCTGTTTTTTACATCATTCATGAGGGGACTGATAAAGTGTTCCATCTCTTCCAATCCAAGGATAATCAGCACTTCTGTTGGAAGTAAAATGCAATAGTGTTGCTCTGGCCTCTTGTTAATGTGGTTGCCAGGCAACAACAACATGCCATGTGAAGGCCGTCTGTCTGCGGTGTGAAAAACAAGTGTTTTACAATAAGTAGGCTTCTTTCAGCTGCCTGTCCCTGAGCTGAGCTGTCTACCGGCCTATTAACTATAGCCTCAAGTCCAGTGGGGATAACAACTGCTTGTAAGAAAGTGGACTTAGCTAGGCTCTGACCCTCTGCCTGCCTGCAGGCAGGACTAACAGTCTGGTATATTAACTATGCCTATAGCAGGACTAACAGTCTGGTATAGTAACTATGCCTATAGCAGGACTAACAGTCTGGTATAGTAACTATGCCTATAGCAGGACTAATAGTCTGTGGTATAGTAACTATGTCTATAGCAGGACTAACAGTCTGTGGTATAGTAACTATGCCTGTAGCAGGACTAACAGTCTTGTGGTATAGTAACTATGAATATAGCATGTGGGGATTATGAGTCTAAAAGGATACAACAACCTCTATACTAACCTCTATACCTCGCTATTCTGAGAGGCTTTGCAGAGAGACACACACACACACACACACACACACACACACACACACACACACACACACACACACACACACACACACACACACACACACACACACACACATAGGATAGGATAGGATTCCAGCTGTTTGTATGTCCCTTTTTGTTTCGTTATGATGACTCGGTGTGAAGCTCTGGATTTGACAGATCAGAATGTGGAACATAGTGTCTGGCCCATGGCCAATGGGAGCCCAAATCAGGTCATTCTGATCTTCCTATTGGCTCTGGCCTTCCTACTGGGGCCTGTTTCATTATGTGCCCGGATCAGACGGGGGCAGATTCAGAGGAAGGCACTGCAGTCATTGGTCAAAAGGCCTTTTCGATCATTACTCAGAAATGTATTTTGATGTGTCAGACGTCTAATCTTGTCTCCCGTAATGCTACCAGTGTGAGAGACGAAGCTTATTGGGGGTAAATCAAAAGCTACTTTGTTTTGTCCCTGAGGCATCTTGACATATTTGTTTGATTGCAGTGTGGATTACTGCGAGTATGTTAAATTATCAGCCAAACATGGTTTTAAAACCATATTAAGATGTATGAAAAAAAAAATGCATCAAAAGAACACTCTTGATACTTGGTCTGAATGACTCCCCCCACGGTGATGTTATATTACCACTACTAGCCTGTCCGTCTGCCAACCCCCCCATCTTGTTATACTATCTCCTGCTCTGAGATATGTGGTATAATGACTACCACACGGTCAATTATTGAGACGATTTTATTTGCAGCATCAAATTGTATTAGTCACATGACCGAATACAACAGTGAAATGCTTTCTTACGAGCCCCTATCCAACAATGCAGTTTAAAAACATACGGATAAGAATAAGAAATAAAAGTAACATGTAATTAAAGAGCAGCTGTAAAATAACAATAGCGAGACTATACAAGGGGGTACTGGTACAGAGTCAATGTGCTTGGGCACCAGTTAGTTGCGGTAATTGAGGTAATATGTACATGTAGGTAGTTATTAAAGTGACTGTGCAGACAGCCGGCGTGATGGAATATTAGTTATTCAGCATCCCAATTGCAGCTTATCCCATTAAGTCCCTGGTTTGACTGCTGAAGTCATGGTGGGTTACTGACTGGGAGCCAAGTTACGCCAATTTACACTTTGACACAATCGCTTTAGACAGATGGCTTCACTTCAGACAGGAATCAAAGATGGAAGTAGCTGATGTGGTTGAGTTCATTTGACACTTGATTTGATTTTAGGCCTTACATTGTGAAAGTGAACTTGCATAGGCACTAGGGTTGTACATTTTGGTGGAATATTCAGAGGTGAAAACTTTCCGTTGGAATTAACGGGATTATATGAGAATTAATGGAAATATACGTAAATACTTTTTGCATTGATAAGATATACTGTCAAGGTGGTGTGTAAACAAAACTGCTTAAAAATTTGACAAGATAAGAAGTTGGGGTATGGGGGAGACAAAATACCTACATATAAAAACATAGGAACTGTTCACATTGGAGACAGAAACATAAACCTTATACCTTATACGTAGACATAATTACAAATGATTAAATCCTTCCAATAGAATTTAAAAAAATAATTTAGTTACGAATTGAACTTTAATTAAATGATTTGACTCTAAACATGGGATGATTTCACTGAACAACAAAAGGAAGGGAATATTGAATGACCCCCAATGATCCATCACATCTACCAAAAACGTTTTCAACATCTGTAAAATTATAGTTTGGAAACTGAAGCTTTGGTTGTTTTCCTGTCAGGCTTCCATGTCTTCTCCCTAGACCTCAATGTCCACCTCTTGAACATCAGACTCTGAGGCCTCATCTTCACTGACACTTTCCAACCTTGTTGAGGATGGCTCGTTGTCAGGCTCAAAAAGCCCCAAATTTGCTCGGATGGCCACCAATTTTTCAACCCTTGTATCGGTCAGCCTGTTGCGTACTTTGGTGTGTGTGTGTTCCCAAACAAGGACCAGTTGCGCTCTGAGGCGGCTGATGTTGGTGGGATGTGGAGGATGATGGAGGCAACAGGGGAAAGAGCCTCAGATCCACAAAGTCCCTTCCACCAGGTGGCTGATGAGATATGTTGGCACGACTGACATATTGGATCTCCATCCCAAAGCCCTTGCTTGTAAGTGTACTACGCCAGACGGCCAAGAACCTTGCCCTCATCCAGGCCTAGGTGGCGAGACACGGTAGTGATGACACCGTAGGCCTTGTTGATCTCTGCACCAGGCAGGATGCTCTTGCCAGTATACTTGGGGTCCAACATGTACGCTGCGGTGTGTTTGGGCTTCAGGCAGAAGTCTTCACACTTTTTGATGTATTTCAGAACTGCAGTTTCCTCTGCTTGGAGCAACAGTGACGTGGGTAGAGCTGTACAGATTTATTTTCTTACATCTGCAAGCAGATTCTGAACATCAACATTTGATGTGAGGGTAGGACTCCTCCACTTTAGACCAAGCAGCCTTCATGTTCGCAGAATTGTCTGTCACCAGCGCAAAATACCTTCTGTGGTCCGATGTCATTGATGACTGCCTTCAGCTCATCTGCAATGTAGAGTCCAGTGTGTCTGTTGTCCCTTGTCTGTGCTCTTGTAGAATACTGGTTGAGGGGTGGAGATGTAGTTTATTATTCCTTGCCCATGAGCATTTGACCACACATCAGAGATGATTGTAATACAGTCTGCATTCTCTGATTTGCTTGACCTTCACTTGAACTCTGTTGAACTCTGCATCCAGCAAATTAGTAGATAAAGGTTGGAGGTGTGAATGCTGGGTGAAGAACATTCAGAAATTCATTCCAATACACATTGCCTGTGAGTATGAGGTTAACCAGTTGCATACACATCTCGTGCAAGACATTCATCAGCATTTCTCTGACTACGTTGCTCCATTGAGTAAAAAAAAAACTTCTCATTCCAGGAGAACCATGAGCTGTTGCTATCGATAAGGTGTCTGATTCATCATTTTCACCTCAAATATAAGTACAGGGGCTTTTGTCAGAGGTTGCTTGTGAGCGCTGAGGGAATTTTATGCACTTGGCCAGATGATTCTGCATCTTCATTGCTTTCTTCACATGATTTGGCACAGAATTAGCAAATGTACACAGCTTTTCCTTCTATTTTAGCTGCAGTGAAATGTCTCCACAGAAGCAGATGGTGCCCGTGGCATTGTCCTCTAAAGATTAGATTTTTTTGTTGTTAAAAAAACTCAAATACGATTCCATGTACAGATAAATAATTAAGCAGTTAGATTAAACAACTCATTTTTGAGATGAATGCTTTAAAATGAAACATATGGAAACAGGTGAATTAACACTCCTCAGTTAAAAGGCTCAAGCAAGATTAAACCCACATGGTAGTAAAAACTATCTAGCAGAAATTGTTAACAACATGATTTAAACACACTTTGCTGTAGGCTATGAAACTCAGTAAAAAAAGAAACGCACTGTCAACTGTGTTCATTTTCAGTAAACTTAACATGTGTAAATATTTGTATGAACATGACAGATTCAACAACTGAGACATAAACTGAACAAGTTCCACAGACATGTGACTAACAGAAATTTAATAATGTGTCCCTGAACAAAGGGGGGGGTCAGAATCAATAGTAACAGTCGGTATCTGGTGTTGCCACCAGCTATATTAAGTACTGCAGTGCATCTCCTCCTCATGGACTGCACCAGATTTGCCAGTTCTTGCTGTACCAGACTTGCAAGTTCCACCAAGGCACTTGCAAGTTCCCGGACATTTCTGGGGGAATGGCCCTAGCCTTCACCCTCCAACCGATCCAACAGGTCCCAAACGTGCTCAATGGGATTGAAGTCCGGGCTCTTCGTTGGCCATGGCAGAACACTGACATTGCTGTCTTGCAGGAAATCATACACAGGAGGAACAGTATGGCTGGTGGCATTGTCATGCTGGAGGGTCTTGTCAGGATGAGCCTGCAGGAAGGGTACGACATGAGGGAGGAGGAAGTCTTCCCTGTAACGCACAGAGTTGAGATTGTCTGCAATGACAAGCTTAGTCCGATGATGCTGTGAAACACCGCCCCAGACCATGACGGACCCTCCACCTCCAAATTGATCCCGCTCCAGAGTACAGGCCTCGGTGTAACACTCATTCCTTTGACGATAAACGCAAATCCGACCATTGCCCCTGGTGAGACAAAACCGCGGCCAGTCCTGTCTGGTCCAGAGGCAAAGTTGTTGACAGTGATGTCTGGTGAGGACCTGCCTTACAACAGGCCTACAAGCCCTCAGTCCAACCTCTTTCAGCCTGTTGCGGACAGTCTGAGCACTGATGGCGGGATTGTGCGTTCCTGGTGTTACTCGGGCAGTTGTTGTTGCCATCCTTTACCTGTCCCGCAGGTGTGATGTTCAGATGTACCGATCCTGTGCAGGTGTTCCACGTGGTCTGCCACTGCGAGGATGATCAGCTGTCCATCCTGTCTCCCTGTAGCGCTGTCCTTGGCGTCTCACTGTACGGACATTGCAATTTGCATGTTCATGAACTGTTTGGTTCATTGAACAAGCATGGGAAACAGTGTTTAAACCCTTTACAATGAAGATCTGTGTAGTTATTTGGATTTTTACGAATTATCTTTGAAAGACAGGGTCCTGAAAAAGGGATGTTTCTTTTTTTTTGCTTAGTTTATTTACTAGTTAACAGAAAATCATGTAATGTCATGTATAAAATATATTCGTCCCACCCAGTATTGTAATCAATACTTACCAGAAAGAATGTAGTCCTTGGCTCAGACAGTGTAAAAGTGTGGGCTCAATAGCTTCTCATTAGTGTGCAAGATCTTGAGAATCAGCTGCACATGTGATGGAAGAATGCACTGTGCATGCGGAGGGTTGCAATTCCATTGAATTGGAGATAGTTTAACCAAGATTCAAAATACCTTGTATCTCACAATAAAGGTTCACTGTTATAAGCTAACCTTTTTGATTAATTTAAGCAAATTTCCCAATATTCTCAGGCTTAACTTCCCATGGAACATTTTTGAAAAATGAATGAAGAATGTTTTTAACCCTTTGCAACCCTAATAGGCACAGCTGCCAGACTGTGGTCTCTCCGATGCAGACCTTTACACTGCCACTCTCAGCGTAGACTTAAGTCGCTACCTGGACACTGGTGCTTAACCCTGTATATGGCTGCAGGGTTGGAGACAGTAGCATATGACCTTTACCCCACCCTGAACTGCATAGCTTACCCCACAGGCAGTGTAACTCCCCACCTGACCCTCGGGTCCTGGGCTGCAGGGTGGGAGCCAGAAGTGTGTGAAGCTATGAGGTAACCGATTCAGTCCCAGTACTCTGGTCTGTTGATATTTTTAACTGTGGCTCCCTCTCTGTTGTGTTTGGCTCATTGGGCCTGACGCACATCATTAGCATTCATTGATGTGTGCTTTGGTTTTTGTGGAAGTTGAAATGGACCGGGAGGATGTTTTGGGGTGGGGGGGGGGGTTAGGCAACCCCTGGCCAGGAGGACTTGTTGGTTAGAGGATCTACACCTCTGCCATCCTATATTATTATAATCCCTGAAGGAACTTTCAGTTGAAGTAAATCTTCACTCTTCATGTTCACAATCTCTTTAGTCCCTGTCGATTAGCCTACTCACTCTGATACAGCGAAGAGATTTGAGGACCCTTGATTTGCCTCGGTGGGTTTATGCCTTTTGACAGCTTATTTATTCAACCATGAGGAGAAGTAAATGGTTTTCTTTTGTCTTTTTCATAGTGAAAACATCCAGAGGTTTGTTTTTAAAACGGAGAAAATAATCTTTCAGAAAGAATAGATCCAAATTGTTTTCAAATCTGCTCTCTTGTCTGTCTTATTTAGGTTAATAAGCCAATCAAAGACAGGAAACAAAAAAACACTAAGAGAACGAAGATGTAGTCATTTGTTTTTCAGCCGTCTCTTGTATTAGTACGGCAGACAAAGGAAGCTTACTAAAACCGAGACCTAGTATGCAGTCTATAGCCTAACCTCACGGTCTGCAAGCTCCTGACATCTATCTTATGCAAGCTGAGTTGAGAGAGCAGAGCTTGCAGTTGACCCAAACTCACACCTCCTATGCAGTCACTATATCCTAACTTTCTGCACACGTCTGCTATTGTTCAAGCTGAGTCGAGACTATTGCTGAGCTAGCTATCTGGCTGTGCTGTCAAGGGTCTATTTGTGTTTCTCCTCCAACTGTTAAGTGAAGTATAAAAGCGACAGACTTGATGTTTTGTCTGAAAACCTTGTGCTGTTTACATTCCTGACGCACACAGAGCATGAGACGGACGGGCTGGGGCCTTACAGCTAGCCGTAAACCCCTTTTCTCCCACCCTCACCTAGACCCACCCTCCCTAGTCAGTCTGAGGTAGGCCGATACTTAAATCCTTGCTTGTCTGGCTCTTCTTCTGCAATAGTTCACCCTGTTTAAAAACATACAACAAATAAAACGTATGTTTTGATGGACATTAAATGCGTGTTCTATAAGGTAGACCCAGCGTGTGCAGTAGGCGTGTGCAGTAGGCGTGTGCAGTAGGCGTGTGCAGTATATATGTATACCGGGGTATTTTTGAAATCCCGGGGGATGCGTGCTACTTCACTGCTTACAACTATAAGTTAATTTATTTGGCACATCTTATTTAGTTATCTCGAACTCAGAACTACAGCTATGCATTTGGTTTTCTAACTTGCTAAGTGACTAGCTTGCCAGATCAGATTTCTTGGTGATGGGCCTCCCAAGTGGCGCAGCGGTCTAAGGCAGAGGCGTTACTACAGATGCGAGGTTCGATCGCGGGCTGTGTCGCAGCCGGCCGCGACCCCCATGAGGCGCCATTGGCCCAGCGTCGTCCAGGTTAGGGGAGGGTTTGGCCGGGCTGGATGTCCTTGCCCCATCTCGCTCTAGGACGTCCCCTCCCAAAATAAAAATATTTCCCCTTGTGTGCTCTGCCGGTAATACCATCTACCTCGTTATGGTACAGGAACGGTATGAACATCTGGATACCACACAACCATACAGGGTTACAGGGTACCATAGTGTCTTTCTATCCTGAGGAGTATTTAAAACCGTTGAGACACAGGGACACACAGCCCAAATTGGAGGGAAGCAGACCACAGTTCCCAGGAGGCACAGCTGTTTTCCAGATGTTTGGCTGGTGATGCCTGCCGGGGTAAACATAATCACCCCAGACCAGACCTAGGCAAACTATATTTTTAGCAGAGAGGGAGAAAGGAACAGGAAAGCTGTGTGTGCAGAGAACTGGGAGAGACGGAGGGGGGTGAGTTTCCAGTTTCAAAGTTTATTCGCCACGTGTAGAGGATACAACAGGTGTAAAACAGTACAGTGAAATTCTTACCTTGACAGCTCGTTCTAACAAGGCAATAATAATAATGATGATTATATAATATCAATAATGTGATGATGATATTAACAATAATGATGATGTAACGGATATAGATAATGACAGTAATAATGACAGTAATAATGACAGTAATAATGACAGTATTAATGACAGTAATAATGAGGATAATAGTAATGATAAATATAATAATAATATAAATAATATGATGATATTAATATAGATAATAAGAATTATATAAATGATCATATGGATAATGATAGTAATAATTATGATAATAGTAATAATACATAGATAATGTAACTGATGAGAATATAGATAATATAAATAATATTAATGATAATATAGATATTGATGATAATATAGATAAAAGAAAATATAATAAATGTCAAAATAATAAAAACCACACAAGAACTATGAGAGTTAAAGACAGGAATATATAAATACTTATGGTAATATATACAGTACATGTAACCAGGAGTAATAGGAATATATGAGTACTTATGGTAATATATACAGTACATGTAACCAGGAGTAATAGGAATATATGAGTACTTATGGTAATATATACAGTACATGTAACCAGGAGTAATAGGAATATATGAGTATTTATGGTAATATATACAGTACATGTAACCAGGAGTAATAGGAATATATGAGTACTTATGGTAATATATACAGTACATGTAACCAGGAGTAATAGGAATATATGAGTACTTATGGTAATATATACAGTACATGTAACCAGGAGTAATAGGAATATATAAATACTTATGGTAATATATACAGTACATGTAACCAGGAGTAATAGGAATATATAAATACTTATGGTAATATATACAGTACATGTAACCAGGAGTAATAGGAATATATGAGTACTTATGGTAATATATACAGTACATGTAACCAGGAGTAATAGGAATATATAAATACTTATGGTAATATATACAGTACATGTAACCAGGAGTAATAGGAATATATAAATACTTATGGTAATATATACAGTACATGTAACCAGGAGTATTAGTGACCAGTAGCAGGATGAATAGATTAATACTAATGGTAATGGCAGTCAATAATCAATGGACAACAGCGTAATGGAGTAAAATCAAATCAATAATTTGAGAAGCAGGGTAGGCTGTGTCTGAGAGGGTAAAGACATGTGGGTGGGCATAGAGTCCGTGTGGATAGTCTGTGGGAGAGAGCAGTAGTTGTTAGCCATTTAACAGTCTTCTGGCCAGGGGATAGAAGCCTGTTTAGGAGTCTGTCTGAGCCTTGATGCACCGCCTGCTGGACGGGAGCATGGAGAACTGTCCATGTCTCGGGTGGCTGGAGTCTCTCAGACACCGCCTGGCATGAACGTCCTGGATAGGCTGGAGCTCACCCCTGCTGATGCTCCCAAGTGGCTCAGCGGTCTAAGGCACTGCATCTCAGTGCTAGAGGTGTTACTACAGACCCTGGTTCGATCCCGGGCTGTATCACAACCGGCCGTGATCGAGAGTCCCATAGGGCGGCGCACAATTGGCCCAGCGTCGTCCGTGTTTTGGGAGGGTTTGGCCGTCATTGTAAATAAGAATTTGTTCTTAACTGACTTGCCTAGTTAAATAAAAATCTAGCTTGGTCCCAGATGCATTTGTGCTGTTTTGCCAACTCCTATGCCAAATAGTCCTTGGAGAGACAGTTGGCAAGACAGCACAGACCTGGGACCAGGCTAGGGGATATCCAAGAAAGTATAACCCAAAGAGTGACAGAAGTCTAACTCAAAACCTTTACAATGACATAGCTATCTCCATGGAGACATCGGGAGAGTAAAACTCAGGAAGTTTGCTAAACATGACATTTCAGTCAAAACCTGGTTGGATTTAGTGATTTGGTGACAAAAACAAAAACAGAGACAACGCCCGGATTAAAGAAAACTAAGAAAAATATTTGAAGAATAAGTGTCAAAGGAAAAAGAACATTCAACAGAAAACCCAGAGGCCATGCAGCTTTGAACAATAGTCAGTATGTGGCGGAAACCAAGCCAAGCAATAAGAGAGAGATTGAAAATAGAGTCTGGTGTGACCATTGCTGGCAGGACAGAGGGTGGAAAAAGGCAAGTGGGAACTAGAGAGAAGGGACATATTTTTGGAAGTGCATAGTGTCTGAAGTTCCTCAGGGTTCACCCTCTGACTCTGTCCCGATGAGGGAAGAACACATGCTGCCTCAGTAAGTGACATCTGGCCGAGAGAGGTCTGGATGGGAGAAGTCAGTCCTCCTACTGGGAGATGATTTTCACACTGTTGTGTCAACCTGACCCGTACTGAGCTGGCTCTGATATTGTCTCTGCTCTGTAGCGTTAAATGGTGTAATGCTAGTGGCAGCTGCTTGTGCCCTAGTGTCACTCTATAGGGTACCCGCTGCATGATGACAAGCAGTCCAAATACAGACACTAAAACATGGCTGGGACATTACGATTATGGAGGAATGGCTTTGCAGATAAAAAAAATGATGGCATTGAGGGCGTGAAGAGTCAAGAAGTGCAAAACCAAACATCTCCTTGCTAAGTTGATGTGTCTGACTACACGTGTTGTTCACCCCACAGACAGATCTCCGTTGGCACTTGTAGATACATGAACAAATCAGATGAGACCTGAGCAGAACAGAGCATAGCAGGGAGGACAGTTGGACAGTGTTGGATATAGAGCCGTGGTTAAATTAAATCTAGACTGCTAGGATTCCAGAAAGATTACCGGGCCACCCCCATGACACATAAGAGCAAGGATGGATACGGTTGCCTGGGTGACGGGACAGCAGACAAAGTGCCGACAATCTGAGTCTCTCTTCGGTTACATGTAGGCTATTTTCTAGGCCCCTTCCTTATCTAGGCTATTCTATAGGCAAATTCCTTATCTAGGCTATTCTATAGGCCCCTTCCTTATCTAGGCTTTTCTATAGGCACATTCCTTATCTAGGCTATTCTATAGGCACATTCCTTATCATGGCTATTCTATAGGCACATTCCTTATCATGGCTATTCTATAGGCACATTCCTTGTCTAGGCTATTCTATAGGCACATTCCTTATCTAGGCTATTCTATAGGCACCTTCCTTATCTAGGCTATTCTATAGGCCCCTTCCTTATCTAGGCTATTCTATAGGCAAATTCCTTATATAGGCTATTATATAGGCAAATTCCTTATATAGGCTATTATATAGGCCCCTTCCTTATCTAGGCTATTCTATAGGCAAATTCCTTATCTAGGCTATTCTATAGGCCCCTTCCTTATCTAGGCTCATTCTTTATCACTACCTTTTCATAATGTTGACACCTCTAGAACAGAGTTCTGAATGTGTGTTTTTTACTCTGAGTGACTATGTATTATCCTATGTCTACAGAGGAGGAGAAGGGGAACAATTATTCAACTCTGTTGAAAAGAGTAGTCATCACTATCCAGTTACATACCGTACTGAAGGACATTATTTTTTTATCACAGCCTTTCGATTATGTGGACACATTTCCATTTCAGTCCTTCAGCAGACACTCTTATCCACAGCGACTTACAGTTATGTACATTCTGGCTGTATCACAACCGGCCGTGATTGGGAGTCCCATAGGGCGGCGCGCAATTGGCCCAGCATCGTCCGGGTTTGGCCGGTGTAAGTAGTCAGTGTAAATAAGAATTTGTTCTTAACTGACTTGCCTAGTTAAAGGTGCATTAGTTCCGGGGGGGTGCATTAGTTCCGAATGGTTCATTTTTAGAACTCAAAATGTATCAAACAGGAAGAGGAGACGTGGCCTATTATGCATCTAAGAGATGGGGTGGAAAGGGGAAATTCTATTAAAACTATTGAAAAGAGAATAGTAGCAGCAGCAGTACTCTTCAACTTGCACTATCGGCCTACACACAAACTAACTGTGCCTCCTCTTGTCAGCTAAGTTCTTCACAAACAGAGTAGGCTCAACTAGCTATTACTGAGAAAAGCATTTCATCACATTCAGAGGGGACCTATACATAGTGTGGATTCTCACAGCAGGCTCCTCGGTCTCAGATAGCCTAGTTATTATAATATAACCATTTCCTGTGAATTCCGGGCATATCCGAGTCAAACAGCACTACTGCAGCAGAGCTGAGATATGGAAGAGAAACTGAACTGACTGCCCAAATTGAAACTAACTAGACACAAAGAAACCTAGCGTGGAAAATGTAACACTGAATTCTGAATGTAACACTGAATTCTGAAACGTTTTTTTTTAAATATATATATATATTTTTTTTTTTTGGACTGTTGCATCTACTCACTTCATTCAGAATACAGTAATGATTCCTGGTTTTAAACTTTTTGTTCTGGTTATTTCATTCAGAATTCAGTGTTACATCGTTTGGGAGCCAAAAAGGAGCTCTCGTAATAAACTCAACACCAAAGAGCCAGAGAAAAGTTAAAACAGGGATACTAGCTAGTGATGTTTCAAATACAAGAAATGGACAGCCAAACCCACGGTGACCCTAATGTTTGAACTTTAAGGTCTCCCCTTCAAACACTTCACATCTCTAATAATAGTAGCTGGCCTCCTAAACAGCAACCAAGGACATGCATGCTAGACATAGATAATAACTAAACAAGGACAACAACTGTGTTTTGGCAGCAAGTGTTTTAAATTGTTATTAACGAGCCTACCTCAAAGATTAGATCTGGTTATGGCATAAAGGCCTTACTGTTTTGTTCTTTTATCAAGATGACAACATGCATAGAACAGGCCGACATTGTTCAGACCGCAAAACTCAGAGGCCATGTAACATCTTCCCTTCCTGTTGTTGTGACTTAGCTGAGGCCGAGATGCTGTGGTTTTTAAAAAAAAGGTGCCGTCTAAAATTCCTAGCATACATTCATCTTTTGACTTTTAAATTAAATGTTATATAAGCGTTCAAATTGCAGACTAGGTTTAAACTGCTCTCGTATGACCTTATGCATGTCTGGTTTATTATGTAATTGCTGATTGTTGTTTGTATGTATGTGTGTACAGTTGAAGTCGGAAGTTTACATACACCTTAGCCAAATACATTTAAACTCAGTTTTTCACAATTCCTGACAATTATTCATAGTAAAAATTCCCTGTCTTAGGTCAGTTAGGATCACCACTTTATTTAAAAGACTGAAATGTCAGAATAATAGTAGGGAGAATTATTTATTTCAGCTTTTATTGCTTTCAGCACATTTCCATTGGATCAGAAGTTTACATGCACTCAATTAGTATTTGGTAGCATTGTCTTTAAGTTGTTTAACTTGGGTCAAATGTTTCGGGTAGCCTTCCACAAGCTTCCCACAATAAGTTGGGTGAATTTTGTCCCATTCCTCCTGACGGAGCTGGTGTAACGGAGTCATGTTTGTAGGCATCCTTGCTCGCACACGCTTTTTCAGTTCTGCCCACAATTTCTCTATAGGATTGAGGTCAGGGCTTTGTGATGGCCACTCCAATACCTGGACTTTGTTGTCCTTAAGCCATAACTTTGGAAGCATGCTTGGTATCATTGTCCATTTGGAAGGCCCATTTGCGACCAAGTTTTAACTTCCTGACTGATGTCTTGAGATGTTAGTTCAATATATCCACATAATTTCCCCTCTTCATTATGCCATCTATTTTGTGAAGTGCACCAGTCCCTCCTGCAGGAAAGTACCCCCACAACATGATGCTGCCATCTCTGTGCTTCACGGTTGAGATGGTGTTCTTCAGCTTGCAAGCCTCCCCCTTTTCCTCCAAACATAACGATGGTCATTATGGCCAAACAGTTTCATCAGACCAGAGGATATTTCTCCAAAAAGTACGATCTTTGTCCCTATGTGCAGTTGCAAACCGTAGTCTGGCTTTTTTATGGCGGTTTTGGAGCAGTGGCTTCTTTCCTTGCTGAGCGGCCTTTCAGGTTACGTCGATAAAGGACTCGATTTACTGTGGATATAGATAATTTTGTAACCGTTTCCTCCAGCATCTTCACAAGGTCCTTTGCTGTTGTTCTGGGATTGATATGCAATTTTCACACCAAAGTACATTCATCTCTAGGAGACAGAACACATCTCCTTCCTGAGCGGTATGACGGCTGCGTGGTCCCATGGTGTTTATACTTGCGTACTATTGTTCGTACAGATGAACGTGGTACCTTCAGGCATTTGGAAATTTGTCCCAAGGATGAACCAGCCTTCTGGAGGTCTACAATTTTTTTCCCCCTGAGATCCTGGCTGATTTCTTTAGATTTTCTCATGATGTCAAGCAAAGAGGCACTGAGTTTGAGGGTAGGCCTTGAAATACATCCACAGGTACAACTCCAATTGACTCAAATGATGTAAATTAGCCTATCTATCTATCTGAAGCCATGACGCCATTTTCTGAAATTTTCCAAACTGTTTAAAGGCACAGTCAACTTAATGCATGTAAACTTCTGACCCACTGGAATTGTGATACAGTGAATTATAAGTTAAATCTGTCTGTAAACAATTGTTGGAAAAATTACTTGTGTCACACAAGTGCCAAAACTATAGTTTGTTAACAAGAAATTTGTGGAGTGGTTGAAAAACGAGTTTTAATGACTCCAGCCTATGTGTATGTAAACTTCCGACTTCAACTGTACATTCCTTCTATGCCATTTTCACGTGTTTGTTTTTACCATGAGTGCTCAGGTTGAGTAAGATTTCCAGTGCATTTACATGTCTCACATCACTGTCTTAACCGAGCGATGAAGCCAAGAGCATACTGTAGACACATCTCACATACCACATCCACCCCCATCACCTTCTTTTCCCAGCTATATGCCAATAGTCAACACATAACATGTCTCACATCACTGTCTTAACCGAGCGATGAAGCCAAGCGCATACTGTAAGACACATCTCACATACCACATCCACCCCCATCACCTTCTTTTCCCAGCTATATGCCAATAGTCAACACATAACATGTTCTGGTCTTTGGCTTCGTTAAAATAACTTTTATGACTATTTCTGCTCGCCAATGCACCTCAACTCATTCAGACCTAACTGTAATGATTCATTTCCGCTTCGTAATGGAAATGATCTAGGATGGGAGGTAAACAAATGAAACAGTTTGAAATGTAACTGTAGCTAGCTTCAAACGGCTGTACTTTGTCTTTCATCTGAAGTGGGTAGAGGAGCATCATTAAAGCATAGAACAAAAGGAAGTTATTGTTCTTTCCTCCGCCTGGGGAGATAAGGGTGTGAGTGTGCGCCCGTGTTTAAAGAGAGGGATGGCGACCTTCTCGTCTCTAGGACTTCTCTCTCACAGCAGTCAGATACCTACAGAAACCAGCCTTTTCTTTGAATATTAAATACAGACACGTTCAGGAATATGACATACGCGTTTGGACAAAAAAAATTAGGGAAGGAACATCAAAAGGAATACTATGTGTTGCTATTGGAAACAAGAAATGAAAACCAAATAAATGGTTAGGCTACCACACTCTCATGCTGAGGCAAGTCTGGAGGACAGAGTCAATTACTTTGGTGAAAACACAGGCGTGATCTAGAAAAATGCACGCACTTTGACAATGGTATGGGCATATAAGACTACAACAGCCTCGGCCTACATCTTAATTACACCCAAGCACTGGAACAAACAGATCTACTTTGCTGTTGGCGAGATGTGAAGAGATCAGAGTGTGCTACTGCTTCTGTCCACACACCAGAGTGGGACTCCGATTAAATCCAGAAAGTAAACCACATTTCAAAATTACAGGTTGACACAGGAACAGGAACCCAGCGGGTCTTGCGGATCCCGTGGGTTTCCAGCAGGAATGGGAGTCAAGTTCTGGACAGGACATGATCTATAGATACGGACAAAATAGGAATATTTATAAACAGAGTTAGAAATATGCAATGTGTGGAGCATTTCATTCAAAAGCCTACCTTTTTACTTAATAAAACGCCCCCAAAAATTGTAATTTCCCCCCTTTTCGTCGGGTCACTCAAGCGCCTCGTCCACATCACGAGTTAATCCTACTGGGTAAATAGGACTTACGGCATTGCCAAAATCTCGTAATGTGACTTATCATATGTGTGCACTGTGCAGGCAACTGTCTCCTGAGTGCTGAGCATCAGCCAAACGGAGCAGATTCTTAGCATTAGGGATACTCACTGCTCTCAGGGCAGATCTGCCAGTTTTGACTAGCAGAAGTTACTTTTCGTAGCAGGTTAGGGGAATTGGGTTAAGGTAAGGAAAAGGGTTAAAAAATAAAATAATTGTCCCTGATATGACTCGAACATATTTAGCTTCAACCAGGCCTGCCCTGAGAACAGTCTTGGTTTCCACTATTGCGAGGGGGGGGGGGGGGGGGGGACAGACAGATGGGCAGCTGACGTATGAAGTCATTTCGGGGCATAAAAATTAGCAAGGGACAGGAGTGATTTTTATCGGGACAGGAACGTTCCGGGGTTATATAATTGTTGCGGGGATGAGGACAGTATGGGATAGGAATACATTTTCACTCCAGTGTCAACCTCTATCGAAAAGCATTGAAGATAATTACAATGGGTATTTCAGTGTACTTCCTGAATTGAAATGAAATTAACCCTAACCTTGCCATCCACCCCAAAACGTCTGGTTGGTCCGCCTCTCTCAAAGCGTCGATATAGGACTACGGTCGAATCTTACTACGTCGGCTCTGACACGACGGATGTGGCAGGGCTTGCAAGCTATCACTGATTACAGCGTGAAATCCAGCCGCGAGCCTACCAGTCGAGCTAAATGCCTTCTATGCTCATTTCGAGGCAAGCAACACTGGACCATGCATGAGAACACCAGCTATTCCAGAAGACTGTGATTTCGCTCTTCATGGCCGAAGTCAGTAAAAAAGGGTAACATTTGCAAGGGCGCGGGGCCAGATGTAATACCAGGAAAGGTACTCAGAGCATGCGCTGACCATGTGGCAAGTGTCTTCACACCATTTTCAACCTATCCCTGACCCGGTCTGAAATACCAAGTCGTTTCAAGCAGACCAGCATATCATTTGTAAAATGGTTACCTGAAGAGGGTGCGTTCACTGAACATCCAGTCAGCCCATAAGTCACAATGTGAGAGGGTGGGCATGATGGTTGGACAGTGAGTAGCCTGCCACAGACACTTTTTGGAGAGGTAACTGTTGTTCCATAGTATTAGATAGATACACACACACACACACACCTATATCTATCTATTTATATACACACATACATTTATAGACACACACACATATACACACACACACCTATCTATCTATTTATAGACACACACACACACACACACTTCAAGGGGTCTTAAAATTCATAATCAAAAGCAAAATGATCATTGGTATGACCTCCCTAAAATAATTCAATATAGCTTTTTAGACTGTTTATTGCCAAAAATAAGGGGTTTAATTGTAACAACAAAAATATATATATATCCCTCAGATAGGACAGACACTTCATAACTTTCTATTTTTTGATACTTCGAGGGGGGTCTTAGAATTCAGAATCCAACAGCTAAATGGTCCTTGGTATGACCTTATTAAAACAAAAACATCCTGTATAGAGCCATGGTATTACCTGGCGACGCTGGGACAAATTGTGCGCCACCCTATGGCACTCCAAATCACGGCCGGCTGTGATACAGACTGGAATCGAACTAGGGTCTATAGTGACGCCTCTAGCACTAAGATGCTGTGCCTTAGACCGCTGCGCCACTCAACACTGTAGTCTAGTCTATTCTCCAATGACATAACATTGATGCTGCAGCTGTTTACGAAATGAGAAATTCCTACTTTTTATGCATCTATCAGGTCTTCAAAATCCTATTTTATGAGCAAAATAATGAGTCTAAAAGAGAATAAGAAAACGCTTTGAAAGAAAACAAAGAAAAACAAGAGAGAAAAAGATTTACATGGTTAAAAGACCCTGTTCCACTCCTCGCTCCATCCCAACTTTCTCCCTACAGCTCAGCGTTCAACACCACAGTGCCCTCCAAGCTTGTCAACTAGCTTGGGACCCTCGGACTGGATACCTCCCTCTGCAACTGGATCCTTGACTTCCTGACGGGCCGATGCCAGATGTTGAGAGTAGGCAAAAACACATCCACGCTGATCCTCAAAAGGGGGGCCACCCCGGGGTGTGTGCACAGCCCCCTCCTGTACTCCCCGTTTACCCATGACTCCAACATCAAGTTTGCTGACGACAACGTTGGTAGGCCTGGTCACCAACTGCAATGAAACAGTCTACAGGGAGGAGGTCAGATAACTGGCAGTGTGGTGCCAGGACAACAACCTCTCTCTCAACTTCAGCAAGACCTAGGAGCTGATTGTGCACTACAGGAAAGGGGGGGGCATACTGGAGAGAGTCAAAAGCTTCAAGTTCCTCTGCCTCTACATCACTGAAACGATTTGGCCCCTCAGATCCTCAGGAACTTTTACAGCTGCAGCCAAGAGCGGATCCTGACTGGTTGTATAACAGTCTGGTATGTCGACCGGAAGGCCCTACAGAGGGTGGTGCAGACGGACCAAAAAAAATTATCCTTTCTCTAGTTCTCACTTGCCCTTTTCCACACTCTGCCCTGCCAGCAATGGTCACACCAGACTCTATTTTCAATCTCTCTCATTGCTCTGCTTGGCTTGGTTTCCACCACATACTGACTATTGTTCAAAGCTGCATGGCCTCTGGGTTTTCTGTTGAATGTTCTTTTTCCTTTGACACTTATTCTTCAAATATTTTTCTTGGTTTTCTTTAATCCGGGCGTTGTCTCTGTTTTTGTTTTTGTCACCAAATCACTAAATCCAACCAGGTTTTGACTGAAATGTCATGTTTAGCAAACTTCCTGAGTTTTACTCTCCCGATGTCTCCATGGAGATAGCTATGTCATTGTAAAGGTTTTGAGTTAGACTTCTGTCACTCTTTGGGTTATACTTTCTTGGATATCCCCTAGCCTGGTCCCAAGTCTGTGCTGTCTTGCCAACTGCCTCTCCAAGGACTATTTGGCATAGGAGTTGGCAAAACAGCACAAATGCATCTGGGACCAAGCTAGTTTTATTTAACTAGGCAAGTCAGTTAAGAACAAATTCTTATTTACTATGACGGCCTACCCCGGCCAAACCCTAACCCGGACGACGCTGAGATAATTTTTCCCCCTTATCAACAGTACCTCATAATGTCAAAGCAAAGTATTTCTCTGTACTTTGCTTGGTTGATCTTTGATCTTTGGTGCGATGAAAGTGCGATGAAAGAAACATGAAAGAAACATACAGGAACTCAAATCCTTCTGTTCACCTGATTTAGAATTCCTCACAATCAAATGTAGACCGCATTATCTACCAAGAGAATTCTCTTCGATTATAATCACAGCCGTATATATCCCCCCCCAAGCAGACACATCGATGGCTCTGAACGAACTTTATTTAACTCTCTGCAAACTGGAAACAATTTATCCGGAGGCTGCATTCATTGTAGCTGGGGATTTTAACAAGGCTAATCTGAAAACAAGACTCCCCAAATTTTATCAGCATATCGATTGCGCAACCAGGGGAGGAAAGACCTTGGACCATTGTTACTCTAACTTCCGCGACGCATATAAGGCCCTGCCCCGCCCCCCCTTTCGGAAAAGCTGACCACGACTCCATTTTGTTGATCCCTGCCTACAGACAGAAACTAAAACAAGAGGCTCCCACGCTGAGGTCTGTCCAACGGTCCGACCAAGCTGACTCCACACTCCAAGACTGCTTCCATCACGTGGACTGGGAGATGTTTCGTATTGCGTCAGATAACAACATTGACGAATACGCTGATTCGGTGTGCGAGTTCATTAGAACGTGCGTTGAAGATGTCGTTCCCATAGCAACGATTAAAACATTCCCTAACCAGAAACCGTGGATTGATGGCAGCATTCGTGTGAAACTGAAAGCGCGAACCACTGCTTTTAATCAGGGCAAGGTGTCTGGTAACATGACCGAATACAAACAGTGCAACTATTCCCTCCGCAAGGCTATCAAACAAGCTAAGCGCCAGTACAGAGACAAAGTAGAATCTCAATTCAACGGCTCAGACACAAGAGGCATGTGGCAGGGTCTACAGTCAATCACGGACTACAGGAAGAAACCCAGCCCAGTCACGGACCAGGATGTCTTGCTCCCAGGCAGACTAAATAACTTTTTTGCCCGCTTTGAGGACAATACAGTGCCACTGACACGGCCTGCAACGAAAACATGCGGTCTCTCCTTCACTGCAGCCGAGGTGAGTAAGACATTTAAACGTGTTAACCCTCGCAAGGCTGCAGGCCCAGATGGCATCCCCAGCCGCGCCCTCAGAGCATGCGCAGACCAGCTGGCCGGTGTGTTTACGGACATATTCAATCAATCCCTATACCAGTCTGCTGTTCCCACATGCTTCAAGAGGGCCACCATTGTTCCTGTTCCCAAGAAAGCTAAGGTAACTGAGCTAAATGACTACCGCCCCGTAGCACTCACATCCGTCATCATGAAGTGCTTTGAGAGACTAGTCAAGGACCATATCACCTCCACCTTACCTGACACCCTAGACCCACTCCAATTTGCTTACCGCCCAAATAGGTCCACAGACGATGCAATCTCAACCACACTGCACACTGCCCTAACCCATCTGGACAAGAGGAATACCTATGTGAGAATGCTGTTCATCGACTACAGCTCGGCATTCAACACCATAGTACCCTCCAAGCTCGTCATCAAGCTCGAGACCCTGGGTCTCGACCCCGCCCTGTGCAACTGGGTACTGGACTTCCTGACGGGCCGCCCCCAGGTGGTGAGGGTAGGCAACAACATCTCCTCCCCGCTGATCCTCAACACTGGGGCCCCACAAGGTTGCGTTCTGAGCCCTCTCCTGTACTCCCTGTTCACCCACGACTGCGTGGCCACGCACGCCTCCAACTCAATCATCAAGTTTGCGGACGACACAACAGTGGTAGGCTTGATTACCAACAACGATGAGACGGCCTACAGGGAGGAGGTGAGGGCCCTCGGAGTGTGGTGTCAGGAAAACAACCTCACACTCAACGTCAACAAAACTAAGGAGATGATTGTGGACTTCAGGAAACAGCAGAGGGAACACCCCCCTATCCACATCGATGGAACAGTAGTGGAGAGGGTAGCAAGTTTTAAGTTCCTCGGCATACACATCACAGACAAACTGAATTGGTCCACTCACACAGACAGCATCGTGAAGAAGGCGCAGCAGCGCCTCTTCAACCTCAGGAGGCTGAAGAAATTCGGCTTGTCACCAAAAGCACTCACAAACTTCTACAGATGCACAATCGAGAGCATCCTGGCGGGCTGTATCACCGCCTGGTATGGCAACTGCACCGCCCTCAACCGTAAGGCTCTCCAGAGGGTAGTGAGGTCTGCACAACGCATCACCGGGGGCAAACTACCTGCCCTCCAGGACACCTACACCACCCGATGTCACAGGAAGGCCATAAAGATCATCAAGGACATCAACCACCCGAGCCACTGCCTGTTCACCCCGCTATCATCCAGAAGGCGAGGTCAGTACAGGTGCATCAAAGCTGGGACCGAGAGACTGAAAAACAGCTTCTATCTCAAGGCCATCAGACTGTTAAACAGCCACCACTAACACTGAGTGGCTGCTGCCAACACACTGACACTGACTCAACTCCAGCCACTTTAATAATGAGAATTGATGGGAAATGATGTAAATATATCACTAGCCACTTTAAACAATGCTACCTTATATAAATGTTACTTACCCTACATTATTCATCTCATATGCATACGTATATACTGTACTCTATATCATCGACGGTATCCTTATGTAATACATGTATCACTAGCCACTTTATACTATACTATGCCACTTTGTTTACATACTCATCTCATTTGTACATGCTGTACCCGATACCATCTACTGTATCTTGCCTATGCTGCTCTGTACCATCACTCATTCATATATCCTTATGTACATATTCTTTATCCCCTTACACTGTGTACAAGACAGTAGTTTTGGAATTGTTAGTTAGATTACTTGTTATTACTGCATTGTCGGAACTAGAAGCACAAGCATTTCGCTACACTCGCATTAACATCTGCTAACCATGTGTATGTGACAAATAAAATTTGATTTGATTTGATCATTGATCCTGACGAGTCTCACTGTCCCTACCGCTGAAAAATATCCCAAAAAAATTATGCTGCCACCACCATGCTTCACTGTAGGGATGGTGCCAGGTTTCTTTCAGATGTGACACACAAAGAGTTACAAATCTTGGATTCATCAGACCAGAGAATCCTTTAGGTGCCTTTTGGCAAACTCCTAGCGGGCTGTCGTGCCTTTTACTGAGGAGTGTTTTTTTCGTCTGGCCACTCTACCATAAAGGCCTGATTGGTGTAGTGCTGCAGAGATGGTTGTCCTTCTGGAAGGTTCTCCCATCTCCGCAGAGGAACTCTGCAGCTCTGTCAGAGAGAGTGACCGTTGAGTTCTTGGTCACCTCCCTGAACAAGGCCCTTCAACCCTGATTGCGGCCAGCTCTAGGAAGCGTCTTCGTGGTTCCAAACTCCCATTTAAGATTGATGGAGGCTACTGTGTTCTTGGGGAGCTTCAAAGCTGCAGAAATGTTTTGATACCCTTCCCCAGATCTGTTCCTTGACACAATCCTGTCTCGGCGCTCTAAGGACAATTCCTTCGGCCTCAGTGCATGTCAGAGGAAAAACCAATACCTATCAACTGTGGGACCTTATATAGAAAGGTGTGTCCCTTTCTAAATCATGTCCAATTAATTGAATTTACCACAGGTGGACTCCAATCCAGTTGTAGGAACATCTCAAGGATGAGCAATGGAAACAGGATGCACCTGAGCTCAATTCCTTTTTGATACTGTCTTGGCCATGTTCTCTTATAATCTCCACCCGGCACAACCAGAAGAGGACTGGCCACCCCACATAGCCTGGTTCCTCTCTAGGTTTCTTCCTAGGTTTTGGCCTTTCTAGGGAGTTTTTCCTAGCCACCGTGCTTCTACACCTGCATTGCTTGCTGTTTTAGGCTGGGTTTCTGTACAGCACTTTGAGATATCAGCTGATGTACGAAGGGCTATATAAATAAATTTGATTTGATTTGAATTTCAAGTCTTATTTTTAATAAATTTTTTAAAAATCCCCTAAACCTGTTTTCGCTCTGTCTGGGGTATTGTGTGTAGATTGAGGGGGGGGGGGGGGGGGGTTATTTAATCCTTTTTAGAATAAGGCTGTAACGTAACAAATTGTGGAAAAAGGGAAGGGGTTGAATACTTGCCTAATGCAATGTGTATACCCTGCATGCAGGACATCGGCTCATTGATTCAGATCATGAATAGCTGGAACTATTCAGTCATTAACAACAGTTCCAGAAGTTGACATATTGAATGACCGACCACCTTACTGTCTCTGATATGAGAGCTGAATAGAAATGTTGTTTATATTATTAAGAGTAGTCCTAGAGCCTGTCTGCTACTCCAGCCTAAATTACTTTAGCAGAACCCAGGCTGTCCCAAATGGCACCTTATTCCCCCTATGTAGTGCACTACTATTGACAAGAGCAGTGTACTTTATAGGGAGTAGGGTGCATTTTGGGGGAGACACTGAGTTTGGCTTTGCAGACCTTTTCCCTGGCAATGGGATTTTATGGTCTTCATTACTTGTGGCTCTATCCTGATCCTGAATTCCAGCCTGTTGAATTAGTCCAATTTCTCTCTCCATTGTATTTTATCAGTCCCATGGTGCTGCCTTGGTTACCACACTGTAGAAATGTCAGAGGTTACTTGAGGTTACCGTGGTCAGTTTGTCTGAATCTCAAATAGCATCATATTCCCTACTCAGTACACTACTTTTGACCAAAGCCCAGTGCCTTCAGAAAGAATTCACACCCCTTGACTTTTTCCACTTTTCATTTTGTGTGTGTGTCAGTGATCTACACACAATTCTCATGTCAAAGTGGGGGAAAAAATCAAATGAAACACTATCTAGATTTTTTTGTTCCAAGCATTCTCCCCTGAGTTAATACATGTTAGAATCACCTTTGGCAGCGAGTCTTTCTGGGGGTCTTAAGAGCTTTTCACTTCTGGATTATGCAATATTTGGCCATTTATTCTTTAAAAAAAAAATCTTAATTCTGTAAAATGGATTATTCAATGTATTATTTTCTTCTATTTACCGATCTACCAATAGGGGTCCAATTCACTGCTCGACTGGGGTACCTTACACATACAATTATCTGTGAGGTACACCAATGAGGTAGTCATTCAAATATCATTCTAAACACTATTATTGCACACATAGTCAGTCAGTCAATCAATCAAAATTATTTATAAATCCCTTCGTACATCAGCTGATATCTCAAAGTGCTGTACAGAAACCCAGCCTAAAACCCCAAACAGCAAGCAATGCAGGTGTAGAAGCACGGTGGCTAGGAAAAACTCCCTAGAAAGGCCAAAACCTAGGAAGAAACCTAGAGAGGAACCAGGCTATGAGGGGTGGCCAGTCCTCTTCTGGCTGTGGTGGGTGGAGATTATAACAGAACATGGCCAAGATGTTCAAATGTTCAATATCTGTGAATTCTGAAAAGCTATCCAAGGATTGTTCCATAGTGCAACAGGAGCCTCTCCTAACTGTTGACAGTGACATGTCTGAACGGTAGTGGCTGAGGAAGGAGAGAGGGGTCCTCCGTATAGAGCATGCTGGCTGTAGGAACACCAACCAGTCTCTCTTTGATAGATCAGAGTACCTCAAGCATGACCAAGGCTACAACATACTCATGAATGTTCCCCACCCCTCTCTCTCGCTCTGTTGCTCTCGCTCTATTTCTCACTCTTTATCTCCCCCTTTCTCTCCCCCCCTCTCTCTCTTCTGTTCTCTTCTCTCTTCCTCTCTCTCTCTCTTCTCTTCCTTCCTCTCTCTCTCCTCTCTTCTCTCCCCGCTCTCTCTCTCTCTCTCTCTCTCTGCAGGCTGCCAATGGCTACGTCCTCCTGTTTGACGTGGTGGGAGGAGGAGAGGACAAGTATCTTTATGAACCCGTCTATTCCAAGTGAGTACATAAATATGTATTTATTGTCCTCTCCACCCACTCGCTTTCTTCAGGGTCAAAGGTTGAAGTTCAAAATAGAATAACCAAGGTCAACTGCAGCAGGTCAGGAACCTGCTGTGGGAGGCAGGGACTAAATGTTAAAAGAATGAAGTTCTACAATGCTCACTCATAGATGTCAGTTGTTGAACTGCAAAGGTGGTTGTATTCATTCATTCACTCACAGCATAGACAAACCTCACTGTAGCTCCTGTCTACATGCTATGATAATTAGTGTACCAGGCCTGAGGGATAGGTTGTACTGTAGTTTAGGACATCATTGCATGTTGAAGGCCTTGGCAAATGTCTGGACTAATTCCATGAACAGTGAATGCTGTGGATGACTGACTGTACAGCACAGCGTGTTCCTCGCCAGTCTTGGGCTGGGCCCTCCCACTGTTATAGCAGGGCTGCGTGGGTGAATGGATGTTTGGGTGCGTGTGTCTACACAGTGGAAGAGAGGCTTTTCAGCCGGCCAGCTCTCTGCTCTCTGACAGAACTCAGATCTCCACAGCGAGCCCAGCCAATGAATCACATTTATTTATGAAGCCCATTTCGCATCAACAGATGGATGCGAGGTGTGTTACCTTACATGCAGTCATTTTCAGTTCTGCAGTCACAGAACCAAAGGGCTTCTCTAAGCCTCTGAGACTCTGGTCTTCTTTTGCCCACATATTCAGTTAGCCTGTATATGTGGTTCATATCAGACCTACACCACTATCTCACATGCACATAAACCAATACAGCCATGAAGTACAGTAGAGTATTTATGAAGCCATGAAGTACAGTAGAGTATTTATAAAGTAGCTGAGATTTAGGCCAAACAAGCCATACAGAGGAGGTTTAACTGTGGAGGGAGGTTTAACTGTGGAGGGAGGTTTAACTGTGGAGGGAGGTTTAACTCCCTCAGGCTGATCAGGGTGATACCAGCAGAACAGCGCCACTCAGCCTTTATGAAAGATTGTGTGTGTGTGTGTGTGTGTGTGAGAGAGTTCCAATGAGGACATGCCTGTACACACACACAGACCCACCTACTCCCCCTCACAAAACCTCTGTTCCATTCTGTGCTACCAGTCACCACATCAAAGCATTGTCAGGGAATCTGGACCAAGTCTGGACTTGATGAGGAAGGAGGCAGATGTACTAAACACAGGCATCACTGTGCCTGCTGCGGTTTGGCCTCGTTCGTGCCTAGATCCTGTAGTGCTATTGTTTGACTAACCCAGCCTTTTCCCCCTGTTGATTTTAGACTTGATAAGGTAGAGTGAATTGTATAAATCAGATCCATGAACCCTATGTGCCCTCCTTACTTCTGCCACATACACGTCCTCATTGTGTGTGTGTTTACAGAGGGAGTCGTGGTGTTAAGGTCACCCCAGGTTATAAAGAGGAGCAGTGTGCCCCCGCTCTCAGCCTGGAGATGAAGAGACCCATAGACCTGGAGGCTCCCATTACCAGGTACCTGTCGCTCTCTCGCTGTCTCACATACATACTCACACACACATACATACATACACACCTACCTACACACATAAATGCGTGCACATACACATCTACACACAACTCACACTCAAACACCAACTGGACACTGAAGTGTGTTTAGTTTGAAAGTTAACACTGGTGTAGTTGTTGGCCATTATAAGTCTAGTTAGCCACTGTGTACATTTCTGTGCTGAATAGATTTCCTACTCTTCTTCCCAAACCAATTTGTGTCTTTTGCAAATTATATAACAACGTGGGTTCGGCTTTGCACATTCCTCGTCTAGTCCCTGTGGACTACAGTAGGACATTTTAAGGTTCTATTCTTCCTCGCTTTTCCTGTGTGTGTGTCCTTCCAGTAGCCTGACTTCCGGGCTGCTTGCCTGGGGTGAATTGAGGAGAGAAGCTAAGCCCCAGTTTTATTGTCCTGTTGGATTCAAAAGCCTTATTCTCCAGTATTTCTGGCCTATTCTCCTCTGGAGAGATGAAGTGTTCTGGCCAGACCACATTCAGATTACTGAGACTGGGCTACAGGGTACTCCTCAGTACTCACACACCATCTGAGTACACTGTACATTCCATCCTCTGCAGCTCCCCTGGAGGAACACTCCTCTCTCTCTCTCTCTTCATTCTCACTCTTTTAAAACATATATTTTCATCCTCCTCCTTTTATCCGTTCTTCTTTCATTCAACTTCTTAAACTTTGTCACAAAACTCTCTTTATTCTCAACTCATTTATTGTCACCCTCTCCGTCCTAATTTATTGGCCGCTTTGTTTCTCTCTCTCTCTCTCCCTCTTTCTCCTTGTCCTCTTTTCTGTCCCTTCAGCATGCAGTCTCTTCAGGAGGATCTATTGGTGTCTACTGCTGATGGCTACCTCCACATCCTCCACTGGGATGGAGTCAGCAACGGCAGGAAGGCCATCAGTCTCTGTAGTGTCCCTTTCTCCCTGGACCTACAGTCTGCCAGAGGTCAGTCCCAATCACTATACCATCCTCTCCCCACCCCACCTACAGTCTGCCAGAGGTCAGTCCCAATCACTATACCATCCTCTCCCCACCTCGCCTACAGTCCCTGTAAGCTCCACCATATCCAGCCATGTTTACATAATGATCTGGACCTACATCCATCTATCCATGTGGTTTAGACACTGTCAGACCCCCTCGTTTAGACACTGTCAGACCCCCTCGTTGTGGTTTAGACACTGTCAGACCCCCTCGTTGTGGTTTAGACACTGTCAGACCCCCTCGTTGTGGTTTAGACACTGTCAGACCCCCTCGTTGTGGTTTAGACACTGTCAGACCCCCTCGTTTAGACACTGTCAGACCCCCTCGTTTAGACACTGTCAGACCCCCTCGTTGTGGTTTAGACACTGTCAGACCCCCTCGTTTAGACACTGTCAGACCCCCTCGTTGTGGTTTAGACACTGTCAGACCCCCTCGTTGTGGTTTGTGTGTTCTAATTCTGGGTTTGTTTATGTGTGTCTCTGCAGGTGGTCTGTGTCTGGACCTGAAGGGGGTGTATATCAGAGACATGACCTACTGTGTGACACTGGATGGCTTTGCTGTGGTGCTTGATGATGGCAGGCTGGGGTTCATCACTCCTCTAGCCAACAGGATCACTGCAGATGTAAGAACTGTGTGTGTGTGTGTGTGTGTGTGTGCGCTTTGCTGTAGTGCACACAATACAGCAGAGTTTTGTGAATCATGTTAAACAATGAAGCATAACTGCTGTGTGCTGTGTGAGGTGCTGTGTGAGGTGCTGTGTGAGGTGCTGTGTGAGGTGCTGTGTGAGGTGCTGTGTGAGGTGCTGTGTGAGGTGCTGTGTGAGGTGCTGTGTGAGGTGCTGTGTGAGGTGCTGTGTGAGGTGCTGTGTGAGGTGCTGTGTGAGGTGCTGTGTGAGGTGCTGTGTGAGGTGATGTGTGATGTGCTGTGTGATGTGATGTGAGATGTGCTGTGTTTGGGAAAGAAAGAGAAAGAAAGTGAAAGGCAGAGGTGTCAGTGGAAAAGCGGTGATCTGACTGTCCTCTTTTACAGCAGCTGCAGGGCGTCTGGGCAGCAGATGTAACAGACGGCACGTGTGTGGCTGTCAACAATAAGTACAGACTGGTGACCTTTGGCTGTGCCAGGTACGTGTGTGTATCTTTTGTGTGGTTGGTGTGTGCTTGACAAGAGGTCCTCAAGGATTGTACAATCTGCCAGCTTGGCAGGACTGTCTGGACTATTTTTAATCTCTCACACATTGACACCTGGCTGGTTGGCTGTCTGGCTGGTTGGCTGTCTGGCTGGTTGGCTGTCTGGCTGGTTGGCTGATTGGCTGGCTGGTTGACTGACTGGCTGGCTGGTTGACTGGCTGGCTGGCTGGTTGGCTGGCTGACTGACTGACTGACTGACTAGTTGGCTGGTTGGCTGGCTGGTTGACTGGCTGGCTGGCTGGCTGAACAGTGTGACTCTGGATCTCTTGATTGTGTAATTAACATTCCACTAATGCAGATAGGAAGGATTTATAGAGGCCTGTGGTGATACTGTCAGCAGGATGCGTGTGCTGCTACAGAGTATTGCTGAGGTCAGCAGGAGACCGAGAGAACCTGAGTGACAGACAGTAGATGGCCTGAGTGACAGACAGTAGATGGCAGTGATTTGAATCTCCAACCTTTCATCTAAATATTTATTGAATCCTCACGTTGCCTTATTTCAGCAGTTGTTTGTCAGTCAGGAAATGTAGGCTAATTGAATTTAATGATGTATTGAATCCACTGACCGTGTTTCTGTCTGTGTTCTAGTGGCTCAGTGTTGGTGTACAGTATCGATACCACTACAGGGTCCATGCAGCTCTCCCACAAGCTGGAGCTCACTCCTAAACACTACCCCGGTACGTACAACCCCCTAAACACACTACCCCGGTACGTACAACCCCCTAAACACACTACCCCGGTACGTACAACCCCCTAAACACACTACCCCGGTACGTACAACCCCCTAAACACACTACCCCGGTACGTACAACCCCCTAAACACACTACCCCGGTACGTACAACCCCCTAAACACACTACCCCGGTACGTACAACCCCCTAAACACACTACCCCGGTACGTACATCCCCCTAAACACACTACCCCGGTACGTACAACCCCCTAAACACACTACCCCGGTACGTACAACCCCCTAAACACACTACCCCGGTACGTACAACCCCCTAAACACACTACCCAGGTACGTACAACCCCCTAAACACACTACCCCGGTACGTACAACCCCCTAAACACACTACCCCGGTACATACAACCCCCTAAACACATCTATCCTGGTACCACCTGACACATGTACCTTTTATACAAACTACTACTCTCTAGTCTCACATTGTTTTTCTTGTAAATAGTGGTTATGTTTTGGTTTCGACTGGCAAGTGCAGGTGGTGTTTAGTTCCCCTCAACACAGGCTATGTATGAGACAGAATCTGTTGATTACATGTTATGGTATGTGTATGCCCCCTCGTGGAAGTGAATGGTATAAAATGAGAGTACAGTGTGAAATCCTATTGACCTATAATAAACCTGAGCTCTGTTTTCATCATGGGAGATCCTGCAACCTATCTCTGTCAACAAGTGGTGAAACAAGCCGTGTAGTCTCATCCCTCTTTCATGCTGTCTAGAACTGTTGCTGGAAAGTTCGTCTGGAAAAAACATGACAATAGATCCAGGAACAGTTGAAAAGGATTGTGTTAAGGATATTTAACAAACCCTCCATGTTACAGAAAATATTCTTGTCTGACCTGTCGTCCGTTCCTCCTCCTCTTCCTCTTCCTCCTCTTCTTCCTCTTCCTCCTCCTCCTCAGACGTGTGTAACAAGACAGGCGCGGTGAAGCTGATCCGCTGGTCCCCCGACTACAGTGTTGCCATGGTGACCTGGGAGTGCGGGGGACTGTCTCTGTGGAGTGTGTTCGGAGCCCACCTCATCTGTACCCTGGGGGAGGACTTTGCGTGAGTGATGATCACAATTACCTCTGCAGTTCAGTCAGCTGCACAGTTCTAGATGGATATAGACAACTTTATTTGCCTTCGAAAGGGAATTTTTCTCCCACATATATAAAAGCTTTGTTAATGTAGAAAGCAGATGTACACAGTGCATTCAGAAAGTATTCAGACCCCTTCACCTTTTTCACATTTTGTTAAATTACAACCTTATTCTAAAATGGATTAAACATAATCAATCTCCACACAATACCCCATAATGACAAAGCGAAAAGTTTTTTTCGCTAATGTATTAAAAATAAAAACCGATTACATTTACATAACTATTCAGACTCTTTGTGAAGAGACTTGAAATTGAGCTCAGGTGCATCCTGTTTCCGTTGATCATCCTTGATGTTTCTACAACTTGATTGGAGTCCACCTGAGGTAAATTCAATTGATTGGACATGATTAGGAAAGGCACACACCTGTCTATGTAAGGTCCCACAGTTGATAGTGTCAGAGCAAAAACCGAGGAACACATCTGAGGAAGGTTACCAAAACATTTCTGCAGCATTGAAGGTCCCCAAGAACACAGTGGCCTCCATCATTGTTAAATGGAAGAAGTTTGGAACCACCAAGACTCCTCCTAGAGCTGGCCGCCCGGCCAAACTGAGCAATCGGGGGAGAAGGGCCTTGGTCAGGGAGGTGACCAAGAACCAGATGGTCACTCTGACAGAGCTAAAGAGTTCCTCTGTGGAGATGGTTGTCCTTCTGGAAAGTTCTCCCATCTCTACAGCACTCCACCAATCAGGCCTTTATGGTAGTGGCCAGACGGAAGCCACTCCTCAGTAAAAGTCACCTAAAGATTCTCAGACCATGAGAACCAGGATTCTCTGGTCTGATGAAACCAAGATTGCACTCTTTGACCTGAATGCAAAGCTTCACGTCTGGAGGAAGCCAGGCACCGCTCATCACCTGGCCAATACCATCCCTACGGTGAAGCATGGTGGTGGCAGCATTATGCTGTGCGGATGTTTTTCAGCGGCAGGAACTGGGAGACTAGTCAGAATCAAGGGAAAGATCAACTGAGCAAAGGACAGAGAGATCCTTGATGAAAACCTGCTCCAGAGCACTCAGGACCTCGAACTGGGGCGAAGGTTCATCTTCCAACAGGACAAAGTGACAGAGCTTGAGGATCTGCAGAGAAGAATGGGAGAAACTCCCCAAATACATGTGTGCCAAGCTTGTAGCTTCATACCCAATAAGACTCAAAGGTACCCAAAGGTGCTTGAACAAAGTTTTGAGTAAAGGGTCTGAATACTTAAATAAAACAGAAATATCATATTTACATTTGATACATTTGCAAAAAAAATGTAAACTTGTTTGTACTTTGGGGTTGTGTAATAGAATGGGGGGGGCGGCAATTTAATCCATTTTAGAATATGGCTGTAACGTAACAAAATGTGGAAAAACTGAAGGGGTCTGAATACTTCTTAATGTACTGTAGATGTAAACCTTCCATACAATAAAAACAAGACCTGTACAACTCGGTACAGACTGAAGATGGCGCTCTTTCATTGACTTCATATAAGGGTGCTTTTTTGGCATATCATTCTGCCCTCCTATCTCTCTCCAGGTATCGGTCAGACGGCACTAAAAAGGACCCTATAAATATCAGCTCGATGTGCTGGGGAGCAGAGGGCTACCACCTGTGGGTCATCACCAGCAGAGAGGAGACGGAGCTGGTAGAGAACATGGAGGAGGCTCCTCCCCAGACCCAGCAGGCTGGCATACTGCAGTTCAACTTCATCAAGAGCGCCCTCACGGTCAACCCCTGCACGGTGATGTTATGGACATGGCATTATATGCATGCACACACACACACACCCTGTCACCCACTTACAGTGCCTCAGAAAGTAGTCACACCCCTGGATTTTTTCCAAATGGCGTTGTTACAAACAAGGATTAAAATGGATGTATTTAATTGTTAACTATCTACACAAAATACTTTAATGTCAAAGTGGAAGAAAAATATGTATATATATATATATATATATATATATATATATATATATATATATATATATATATATATATATATATATATATATATATATATATATATATTTTTTACAATGAATAGAAAACAAATAAATAATATAAGTATTCAACCCCTAGAGTTAATACATGTTAGAGATTACAGCTGTGAGTCTTCCTGATAACTCTTGAAGAGCTTTGCACACCTAGATTGTACAATATTTGCCCATTTTATTCTTTCAAAAATATTCCAAGCTCTGTCAAATTGGGTGTTGATCATTGCTAGACAGCCATTTTCAAGTAATGCCATAGATTTCCAAGACGATTTTAAGTCAAAACTGTAACTAGGCCACTCAGGAACATTCAATGTGGTGAATTAATCTCAGTGTCTGGTGGAAAGCGGAGTGAACCAGGTTTTCCTCTAGGATTTTGCCTGTGCTTATCTCCATTCAGTATATTTTTATCCTAAAAAAAAAATCCCCAGTCCTTGCTGATGATGAGCTCATCCATGATGTGATGCAGCCACTATCATGCTTGGAAAATTGTTACTCAGTGATGTGTTATGTTGGCTTTAACACTTTTCTATTCAGGACAAAAAATTCCATTTATTTGCCAATTTTTTTTGCAGTATTTCTTTAGTGCCTTATTGCAAACAGGATGTATGTTTTTGAGTATTTGTATTGTGTGCACGCTTCCTTTTCACTCTGTCATTTAGGTTAGTATTGTGGAGTAACTACAATGTTGTTGATCCATCCTCAGTTATCTCTTATCACAGCCATTAAACTCTGTAACTGTTTTAAAGACACCATTGGCCTCATGGTGAATTCCCTGAGCTGTTTCTTTCCTCTCCGGCAACTAAGTTAGGAAGGGCTCCTGTATCTTTGTAGTAACTGGGTGTATTGATGTACCATCCAAAGTGTACATATGTGCTTCACCGTGTTCAAAGGGATAGAGGTGATTTCACTGCTCGACTGAGGGACCTTACAATTATCTGTATGTGTGGGGTACAGAGATGGGGTAGTCGTAATAATGTTAAACACTTATTGCGCGGTGTGAGTCTGCAACTTATTATGTGACTTGTTCAGCACATTTTTACTCCTGAACTTATTTAGAATGCTTGTTGACTCAAGGCATTTCAGCTTTTCATTTTTAATTAATTTGTCAACATTTCTAAAAACATAATTCCACTTTTAACATTATGGGGTATTGTGTGTGTGTGTGTGTGTGTGTGTGTAGGCCAGTGACCAAAACATCTACATTTATTCAATTTTTAATTCAGCCTGCATCACAACAAAATATGTAAAAAGCTCAGGGGTGTGAATACTTTCTGAAGGCACGTCCACATGAATACACAGATGGTGTATTTGTGGTTATAGGCTGGGTTTCTGTACAGCACTTTGTGACATTTAAAAAAAAAAAAAATGTATATATTTCACCTTTATTTAACCAGGTAGGCAAGTTGAGAACAAGTTCTCATTTACAATTGCGACCTGGCCAAGATAAAGCAAAGCAGTTCGACACATACAACGACACAGAGTTACACATGGAGTAAAACAAACATACAGTCAATAATACAGTATAAACAAGTCTATATACGATGTGAGCAAATGAGGTGAGATAAGGGAGGTAAAGGCAAAAAAGGCCATGGTGGCAAGGTAAATACAATATAGCAAGTAAAACACTGGAATGGGAGTTTTGCAGTGGAAGAATGTGCAAAGTAGAGATAGAAATAAAATCAGCTGATGTAAAAACGCCTTTATATATACGTTTGTTTATGAAAAAGTGATGTATTCTGCTTAGTCTTTAAATGAGGAATAATGAGTACCTGTTGTCTCCAGAGTAACCAGGAGCAGGTGTTACTTCACGGGGAGGACCGTCTCTACCTAACCTGTGGTGACCCCACCCAGCTCCCCTCCGGCAGCTCAGAGAGCCCCCACCCCCATAACCTCCCCCACGGCGGGGAGGGCAGCCCCACCCACCACCCCTCGCCCAACTCTACCTCTCAGGGACTCAGCACTTTACTGGGATACAAGCACTGGCACGTGGTCCAGGTAGCTAGCCAACTGTATATGGAGGTTCTATCTCTTGCTTAATCCTTTTTGAACATTGTCAGTGTCTGTCATGAGAATCCCCTTCAGATTTAGCCCTGATATGAGCTGCAGAAGAGTTGTATTGTCCTGTCAGTAATACCGTCTCTCTTGTAGATTCACAGCACATACCTAGAGAGCAACTGGCCTATACGGGTGAGTGTGAGGGGGGGGTGTGTCTCGGTCTGTCTGTCAGGGTAAGGGTGGTTGTGTCTGTGCGTGTCTGTGTGTGTGTCTCTGTCTGTGTGTGTGTCTGTGTCTCTGTCTGTGTGTCTCTGTCTGTGTGTGTCCTGTCTGTCTGTCTGTGTGTCTCTGTCTGTGTGTCTCTGTCTGTCTGTGTGTCTGTGTGTGTCTCTGTCTGTCTGTGTGTCTGTGTGTGTCTCTCTGTCTGTCTGTGTGTGTGTGTGTCTCTCTGTCTGTGTGTGTGTCTCTCTGTCTGTGTGTGTGTCTCTCTGTCTGTGTGTGTGTGTCTCTCTGTCTGTGTGTGTGTCTCTCTGTCTGTGTGTGTGTTTGTGTCTCTCTGTCTGTGTGTGTGTTTGTGTCTCTCTGTCTGTGTGTGTTTGTCTCTCTGTCTGTGTGTGTGTGTCTCTCTGTCTGTGTGTGTGTGTCTCTCTGTCTGTGTGTGTGTGTCTCTCTGTCTGTGTGTGTGTGTCTCTCTGTCTGTGTGTGTGTGTCTCTCTGTCTGTGTGTGTGTGTCTCTCTGTCTGTGTGTGTGTGTGTGTCTCTGTCTGTGTGTGTGTGTGTGTCTCTCTGTCTGTGTGTGTGTGTGTCTCTCTGTGTGTGTGTGTGTGTGTGTGTGTCTGTCTGTCTGTGTGTCTCTGTCTGTCTGTGTGTCTCTGTCTGTCTGTGTCTGTCTGTCTGTGTGTCTGTCTGTCTGTGTGTCTCTGTCTGTCTGTGTGTCTCTGTCTGTCTGTGTGTCTCTGTCTGTCTGTGTCTCTGTCTGTCTGTGTCTCTGTCTGTCTGTGTCTCTGTCTGTCTGTGTCTCTGTCTGTCTGTGTGTCTCTCTCTGTCTGTGTGTGTGTGTCTGTCTGTCTGTGTCTCTGTCTGTGTCTCTGTCTGTGTCTCTGTCTGTGTGTCTCTCTGTGTCTCTGTCTGTCTCTCTGTGTCTCTGTCTGTCTGTGTGTGTCTCTGTCTGTCTGTGTGTGTCTCTGTCTGTCTGTGTGTGTCTCTGTCTGTCTGTGTGTGTCTCTGTCTGTCTGTGTGTCTCTGTCTGTCTGTGTGTGTCTCTGTCTGTCTGTGTGTGTCTCTGTCTGTCTGTGTGTGTCTCTGTCTGTCTGTGTGTGTCTCTGTCTGTGTGTCTCTGTCTGTCTGTGTGTCTCTGTCTGTCTGTGTGTGTGTGTCTCTGTCTGTCTGTGTGTGTGTGTGTCTCTGTCTGTCTGTGTGTGTGTGTGTCTCTGTCTGTGTGTGTGTGTGTCTCTGTGTGTGTCTCTGTCTGTGTGTGTGTGTCTCTGTGTGTGTGTCTGTGTGTCTGGCTGTCTTGTCTGTGTGTCCTGTCTGCCTGTCTATCTGTTTCTGTCGGTCTGTGGGTAGGTGGGTGTGCTCCTGGTAAAGTGATATTTTGATGTCCTTGTGTGTGTCTAGTTTGCAGCCATAGACACAGCAGGCCAGTGTATAGCTGTAGCAGGGAGACGTGGCTTTGCACATTACTGCATGTCCACCAGGAAATGGAAGCTGTTTGGGAACATCACTCAGGAGCAGAACATGACCGTGACAGGAGGGCTGGTCTGGTGGAACGGCTTTGTTGTTGTTGCCTGTTACAATTTCATCGACCGGCAAGAAGAGGTGAGACAACAGGACAGGATACAATACGTCACAATACAACACAACGCGATCCGACGCAACGCGACATGACAGAATACGACGCAATACGACACGCCGCATTACGACGCGACACGGCGCATTATGACGCAATACGACACGGCGCAATACGACACGGCGCAATACGACACGGCGCAATACGACACGGCGCAATACGACACGGCGCAATACGACACGGCGCAATACGACACGACACAATACGACACGGCGCATTATGACGCAATACGACACGCCGCATTACGACGCAATACGACACGGCGCATTACGACGCAATACGACACGGCGCATTACGACGCAACACGACACGGCGCATTACGACGCAATACGACACGGCACATTACGACGCAATACGACACGGCGCGATACGACACGGCGCGATACGACACGGCACGATACGACACGGCGCAATACGACAAGGCGCATTACGACGCGATACGATACGACACGGCGCGATACGACACGGCGCGATACGACACGGCGCGATACGACACGGAGCGATACGACACGGCGCGATACGACACGGAGCGATACGACAAGGCGCATTACGACGCGATACGATACGACACGGCGCGATACGGCGCGATACGACACGGCGCGATACGACACGGAGCGATACGACATGGAGCGATACGACACAGAGCGATACGACACGGAGCAATACGACACGGCGCGATACGACACGACAGAATACGACGCAATACGACACGGCGCATTACGACGCAATACGACACGGCGCATTACGACGCAACACGACACGGCGCATTACGACGCAATACGACACGGCACATTACGACGCAATACGACACGGCGCGATACGACACGGCGCGATATGACACGGCGCGATACAACACGGCACGATACGACACGGCGCAATACGACAAGGCGCATTACGACGCGATACGACACGGCGCGATACGACACGGCGCGATACGACACGGCGTGATACGACACGGAGCCATACGACACGGCGCGATACGACACGGCGCGATACGACACGGCGCGATACGACACGGAGCGATACGACACGGAGCGATACGACACGGAGCGATACGACACGGAGCGATACGACACGGAGCGATACGACACGGCGCGATACGACATGACAGAATACGACGCAATACGACCCGGCGCATTACGACGCAATACGACACGACGCAATACGACACGCCGCATTGCGACGCAATACGACACGGCGCATTACGACGCAACACGACACGGCGCATTACGACGCAATACGACACGGCACATTACGACGCAATACGACACGGCGCGATATGACACGGCGCGATATGACACGGCGCGATACGACACGCCGCATTACGGCGCGATACGACACGGCGCATTACGACGCAATACGACACGGAGCGATACGACACGGAGCAATACGATACGACACGGAGCGATACGATACGACACGGAGCGATACGACACGGAGCGATACGACGCGATACGACACAATACGATACGACACGGCGCATTACGACGCAATACGACACGGCGCAATACGACACGGCGCATTACGACGCAATACGACACGGCGCGACACGGCGCGATACGACACGGCGCGATACGACACGGCGCGATACGACACGGCGCGATACGACACGGCGCGATACGACACGGCGCGATACGGCGCGGCGCAATACGACACGGAGCGATACGACACGGCGCGATACGACACGACACGGCGCGATACGACACGGCGCGATACGACACGGCGCGATACGACACGGCGCGATACGACACGGCGCGATACGGCGCGGCGCGATACGACACGGAGCGATACGACACGGCGCGATACGACACAATACGATACGACACAATACGATACGATACGACACGGCGCGATACGACACGGCGCGATACAACACGGCGCGGCGCGATACGACACGGAGCGATACGACACGGCGTGATACGACACGACACCATACGATACGACACCATACGATACGACACAATACGATACGACACAATGCGATACGACACGGCGCGATACGACACGGCGCAATACGACACGGCGCAATACGACACGGCACAATACGATACGACACGGCGCGATACGACACGGCGCAATACGACACAGCGCAATACGACATGGCGCATTACGACGCAATACGACACGGCGCGATACGACACGGCGCGATACGACACGGCGCGATACGACACGGCGCGATACGACACGGCGCGACACGGCGCGATACGACACGGCGCGATACGACACGGCGCGATACGGCGCGATACGACACGGCGCGGCGCGATACGACACGGCATAACCGACAATCCAGCACAATACCCCTCTTTGTTCACTACACACTATTCTCATTGTGTTTGGATGAAGTGCGGAGGGGCTGGGTTTACCCCAGCTGATGGATTCAGTTAATGATTGTTTGATTGGATTGACTGATTCATTGAGAGACGAGAAGAACAGCAGTATTGACTGTTTCTCCTGTCCTGCTGGCTAGCTGTGTCTCTACACGGTTGGTAGATCTATACAGTAGATGTAATGGTTGTCTCCCTGGCTAGCTGTGTCTCTACACGGTTGGTAGGTCTATACAGTAGATGTAATGGTTGTCTCCCTGGCTAGCTGTGTCTCTACACGGTTGGTAGATCTATACAGTAGATGTAATGGTTGTGTTGTGTCTCCCTGCTAAGCTGCGTCTGTACCTGCGGTCGTCTAACCTGGATAACACCTTCTCCTCCGTCACCAAGCTGCACTCTGACACTCTGCTGCTCAACGTGTTCAGAGACATGATCATCCTCTTCAGAGCAGACTGCTCCATCTGCCTCTACAGCATGGAGAGGAGACACGACGGGTAGGGTGGTACACGCATGCTTAGGACAGGCACAGGCACGCACACCCACTCATACTCAACAAGAACTATCTCACGCTCACACACAACATTACTAGCAGACAGGACAGGTACTGAATGTCACCTGACCCAGAAGGTCTCAGACAGTAATCAGTAGTGTTGTGAAAATAACTTTGTGGGGAAAACCCCAGTAATACCTATCACATGATGAGATGTGTTCTTTCAGCTCATGAAACATGGGACCAGTGTAGATACGGAAAGAGCAATAAAGATACCATTTACACAAATAAGGCAGTAAGATTAACAAGATGTTACAGTAACCTACTACAGTCCAAAAGGAAGTTTCATAACATTGGTTGTGGCCTTAACTGGGGTTAAGCTTTATACAGCTGGCCAATACAGAGAATGTGTGTCTCTCTCTGCAGGCCCAATCCATCAGCCAGTGTTGAGCTGCTTCAGGAAGTGTCCATGTCACGCTACATTCCTCATCCTGCCCTGGTGGTGTCAGTCACCCTCACCTCTGTACGCACAGAGACCGGCATCACGCTCAAAGCCCCACAGCAGGTACATACACACACACACACAACCTCATCTCCATACCCCCAGAGACCGGCATCAGAGCCCTACAGCAGGTAAGAATTAATACACCTTTCCCTCCGTACCCCCAGAGACTGGCATCACACTCATCTTTCTTTTGGTGTTTTTACAGAGTCAGTAGAAAGGCATCTTCAGTGTCCTAAGTTTTCATAACTGTGACCTTAATTGCCTACCGTCTGTAAGCTGTTAGTGTCTTAACGACTGTCCACAGGTGCATGTTCATGAATTCTTTATGGTTCATTGAACAAGCATGGGAAACGGTGTTTAAACCCTTTACAATGAAGATTTGTGAAGTTATTTGGATGTTTACGTATTATCTTTGAAAGACAGGGCCCTGAAAAAGGGATGTTTTTTTTTTTTGTTGCTGAGTTTATGTACCGAGTCACTCTGGATAACAGCTAAAATATGTAAATGTGTTCATGTTTGTGTGTCCCTCTGTGCCCGTGACAGGCCTGTATGGCAGACAGCATCATACTGAACCTGGCAGGCCAGCTCATCATGCTACAGAGAGACCGTTCTGGACCCCAGCTACAGGAGAAGGTTCCGGCCACATTCTCTATCCACCTCCTAGCAGGGTTGGGGTCAATTCCATTTCAATTCAGTCAAGTGTACTTCCTGAGTTGAAATGTAATTGACCCAAAGCCTTCCCCCTAGTATTTGATTATGGATCCCCATTAGTTCCTGCCAGGGGTCCAAACACACCAAATTACATATAAAACAGTGAACTCTGTTTGTACTGAATGAGCTAAAGATAAAACAGTACATCATATAACATCTCTACACCACCACAACACAACATGTTCAATACCACCATACAACAATATCACAATGTGTTATAATTTATCTGACATTAGAATGGAATCATTACACCCAGCAACCGCTCACTTCATTATTGATTCATTCATTGGTATCATACAGGGTACGTTATATATTGTAGTGTGTGTGTGTGAGAGAGGTTGTTATGGTGTTTTAACGTTCTCTCTCCCTCCAGCTACCGTTCTGTCCTCCAGTGGTTCTGGCCCAGTATGTAGAGAATGTGTGGACGACGTGTCGTAGTAACAGGAAGAAGCGCCACCTACTGGAGGCTCTGTGGCTGTCGTGTGGAGAGGCTGGGATGAAGGTATACTGCTATCTGGTTTTACTACTTCTGTTGTGGATTAGTGTGTCTTGTTGTTGTCTGTGAATGGCTAAATAAATTAACTCAACTAGACGTTGTCTTTTGTGACTGTTGCTGGCTGTAATGATTTGACAAACCTGTTTCCTTGTCTTATGTTCTGTTATCTGAAGGTGTGGCTCCCCCTGTTCCCTCGTGACCATCGTAAGCCCCACTCCTTCCTGTCCCGCCGCATCATGCTGCCCTTCCACATCAACATCTACCCCCTGGCTGTGCTGTTTGAAGATGCTCTGGTTCTGGGAGCTTCCAACGAGACTGTGGTCTATGACAGCCTGCAGGTAGAGAGGAGTATTCTATTATTATAGTAGGAGCGTTCCCTGGGGCGCTGGGTGTATCTAATGAGCAGTGATGCCAACTTAGCAATTTTGTTGCTAAATTTAGCTACTTTTAAGACTTCCCCGGCAACTTTTTTTTTCAAACAGCACCTAGCAACAAATTTAGCTACTTTTACAAATGTGTTTGGAACTTTTAGCAACTTTTGAAAAGTGACTCAAACTCTAAAATGCAATTTCCCTCTAAATGACACAAAAACGATTTTCTCTGTCACACACAGTCACAACACATTCCTGTGTCAGGCCAGCAACAATTTCAGCAAATTGCAAACCATTGTTGGCTGATTGCGTCAGCAGTAGTACGGCTTCGACGAGCCAAACCCAATGAATATAGTTGCTCACGAATGTTTGATCTTGAACAGAACTTACAAAATCAATCCACATGTCTCAATCACAATTGTACAGCCAGAAGTACAGAAAAGAGTGTGAGTCTGTACCTGAATTTAAAGGGTGGCTAAAGCCAGTAATTGGGGATGATTGACGGACACACTGTGCGTACTGCAAATCAGATATGCTTGCAACAATGTATGACATCAAAAAACATTGTGCCACAGCAAAGCATATAAATCAATCCAAACCGTACAACCCTGCAACACCGTCTACACTACCACAGTGAACAACGGGGCGCACAAGATTTTAAAGGAAGAATGTGCATTTCCCAATTTTCTACTCTTCCGCTGTGTGTGCCATCCGCTGTGTGTGCCATCCGCTGTGTGTGCCATCCGCTGTGTGTGCCATCCGCTGTGTGTGCCATCCGCTGTGTCATTCTTTACAATTGGCAGTCAGTGCAGCATCCAAAGAAACCATCCCTAGGAGTGTTGAGTACTTAATCAGGGAAACCATCCCTAGAAGTGTTGAGTACTTAATCAGGGAAACTTACAACTGGTTTTTGATTTCCCCTAAATGATACGAGGCATATAAAGGAGTGTACATCTGTCCATCACCGTACCTGGGGTACCTTTTCGAGAGCACGGTGTACCAACTCAGTCTTGTGCCAGAGGACAAAAAGGCCATTCGGAGACGGTGCATCAACTACATTTTTGCTTTAAGCAAGGAGCTGCAAGCAAGGCTCCCAGACAACCTTGAAGTCTTGTGAAACATGGCCTTGTTCAGTGTTAAGGAAACCCTAAAGCACTATAAAGGCACCACTGAAATGATTGAAGTTGCTGAGCTACTGGGATACCAGCCCCCAAAACAAAATGATACAATTGTTTCCCCAATGGAGAAACATCCATCTGTTTAGGTGGGACTCAACTGAAAATACAGTCGAGTTTTGGAGTGAAGTGAATAACTACACGGACTCTTCCGGGTCAAATCCATTTGAAGAACTGTGCAAAGCTGCACTCGCTGCCCTCTCCTTGCCAAACTCAAATGCGGAGGTTGAACGGCTGTTCAGCCAAATGAGTGTGGTCAAGTCAAAGTTAAGAAATAGAATGTCACTGCACACTCTCAACTCCATACTCCTGGTGTGGCGTGGACTGAAGCTGGCTGGTGATACCTGTTACCAACATAAACTACCAGGTGAAGTTCTGCAGCAGTTTGGCACCACAGCAGCATGCAGCTTTAAGGCCACTCCATCCTCTACTGCTGGTTCCAGCTCCGTGACAATGCAGTTGGACAGTGAAGATGAAGAGGATTTCCTTGCTTGATTCATCATATTTATAGTACGTATGCATAGAGTGGACTTTCTGGAACTGGCAGAGACACACAGCTGATGGTGACAGTGTGCACTGCAGTGTGAGCGAGAACACAGTGGCAATATCTGGAGGAAACCATTGAGCAGCTAACCAGCCAAGCAGCACAACAACCTGGAGAGAGATGGAGAGAGATGCCTAGTGCACATTATTTCAGTTAAGTTGCTTGTTCACTAAGATAGCGCATATACCTTGTTATTAGCTTGTACCTACAGTGCCTTGCGAAAGTATTCGGCCCCCTTGAACTTTGCGACCTTTTGCCACATTTCAGGCTTCAAACATAAAGATATAAAACTATTTTTTTGTGAAGAATCAACAACAAGTGGGACACAATCATGAAGTGGAACGACATTTATTGGATATTTCAAACTTTTTTAACAAACCAAAATGCCAAACCATAATGCTGCCACCACCATGTTTGACAGTGGGGATGGTGTGTTCAGCTGTGTTGCTTTTACGCCAAACATAACGTTTTGCATTGTTGCCAAAAAGTTCAATTTTGGTTTCATCTGACCAGAGCACCTTCATCCACATGTTTGGTGTGTCTCCCAGGTGGCTTGTGGCAAACTTTAAACAACACTTTTTATGGATCTCTTTAAGAAATGGCTTTCTTCTTGCCACTCTTCCATAAAGGCCAGATTTGTGCAATATACTTGATTGTTGTCCTATGGACAGAGTCTCCCACCTCAGCTGTAGATCTCTGCAGTTCATCCAAAGTGATCATGGGCCTCTTGGCTGCATCTCTGATCAGTCTTCTCCTTGTATGAGCTGAAAGTTTAGAGGGACGGCCAGGTCTTGGTAGATTTGCAGTGGTCTGATACTCCTTCCATTTCAATATTATCGCTTGCACAGTGCTCATTGGGATGTTTAAAGCTTGGGAAATCTTTTTGTATCCAAATCCGGCTTTAAACTTCTTCACAACAGTATCTCGGACCTGCCTGGTGTGTTCCTTGTTCTTCATGATGCTCTCTGCGCTTTTAACGGACCTCTGAGACTATCACAGTGCAGGTGCATTTATACGGAGACTTGATTACACACAGGTGGATTGTATTTATCATCATTAGTCATTTAGGTCAACATTGGATCATTCAGAGATCCTCACTGAACTTCTGGAGAGAGTTTGCTGCACTGAAAGTAAAGGGGCTGAATAATTTTGCACGCCCAATTTTTCAGTTTTTGATTTGTTAAAAAAGTTTGAAATATCCAATAAATGTCGTTCCACTTCATGATTGTGTCCCACTTGTTGTTGATTCTTCACAAAAAAATACAGTTTTATATCTTTATGTTTGAAGCCTGAAATGTGGCAAAAGGTCGCAAAGTTCAAGGGGGCCGAATACTTTCGCAAGGCACTGTATAATTGTTGATCAGTTAGGTAGCATGTTAATTAACTTCCAATACACTGCTTAAAACGAATTGTTCAGAATGTGTAGGTTTACTAGTTAAAAATTAAATATATAAAATGTAATTGTTCAATGTGCTTAAAAATATCTGATCATATAAGATGTGTTTATTACTTTTACAAATAAAAATGTGATAATAAACAAACAAATCTAAACTAACAAATGTCAAATCATATTTTTTGCTGAGATGGCCAGTCCAATTTGAGTAACGTTATTGTGTATTCTACGTAATGACGTCATCACGCAATGGCATCACAACGTCATTTAGCAACTTTTAGCAACAACTCAACCTGCATCTAGCAACTTCCCCTGAAAATGAGTTGACAACACTGCTAATGAGACTGTCTGTGTTCTATGACGGCCTGCAACAACAAGTTGTTGTAGCAGCAGCTACAGCAGCAGTAGTACCCCCCCCCCCCCCTCCCACAGCATCTGCTCTTTCCTAGCCATTGTTGTGGATTTTGTGGGCTTGGTGTAGGAGGAGCATAGTGGTCAAGGCATTTGTGTCAGAGATCTGAAACAATTGTTCTAGCTATGTTCCCTTCATTTGAGGGAAAGCGAGTCAGTGGGCAGACGAGGTTAAGAGATAAATAATAGTAATAGCCTGTGAAGGTTAAATTAGTAGAAAATAAGATTTAAAAATGTTGTGTTTTTCGTGTATTTTCTGCAGGGTCCTAGAGAGGGCCGGGAGTCCCTAGAGGGGTTGTTCCCTTACTGCACGGTGGAGAGGACTTCCCAGATCTACCTCCACCACATCCTGAGGCAACTCCTGGTCCGTAACCTGGGGGAGCAGGCCCTTCTCCTGGCCCAGTCCTGCGCAGCGCTCCCCTACTTCCCCCACGTCATGGAGCTCATGGTCCACGTGGTGCTGGAGGAGGAGGCCACCTCCCGGGAGCCCATCCCTGACCCGCTGCTACCCACCGTGGCCAAGTTCATCACCGAGTTCCCCCTGTTCCTCCAGGTAACAGAGAGGGAGACGTTGATCAAGTGGTTCATAAAAAATATATATATATATATATATATATATATATATATATATATATATATATATTTCACCTTTATTTAACCAGGTAGGCCAGTTGAGAACAAGTTCTCATCTACAACTGCGACCTGGCCAAGATAAAGCAAAACAGTGCGACACAAACAACAACAGAGTGAACATTGAGTAAACAAACGTACAGTAGAAAAGTGTATATACAGTGTGTGTAAATGTAGTAAGATTAGGGAGGTAAGGCAATAAAAAGGCCGTAGTGGCAAAATAATTATAATTTAGCAATTAAACACTGGACTGATAGATGTGCAGAAGATTCATGTGCAAGTAGAGATACTGGGGTGCAAAGGAGCAAAAATAAATAATTAATTAACAATATGGGGGTGGGCTATGTAGAGGTGGGCTATGTAGAGGTGGGCTATGTAGAGGTGCAGTGATCTGTGAGCTGCTGAATGTTGTTTCCTAGTCTAGGACATTCAAGGTCATGGTAATTACTGATCTTGTGTACAGTAGTCTGACCTGGGCTCATAGTGTTTTATCAGGATCCCCATTAGCATCCTATCCAGTGGTGGAATAAGTACCCAATCATACTTTAGTAAAAGTTTAGTAGTTGTCATACTTTAGTAAAAGTTTAGTAGTTGTCATACTTTAGTAAAAGTTTAGTAGTTGTCATACTTTAGTAAACGTTTAGTACTTGTCATACTTTAGTAAACGTTTAGTAGTTGTCATACTTTAGTAAAAGTTACTCAAGTAAAAGTGGAAGTCACCCAGTAAAATAATACTTGAGTAAAAGTATTTGGTTCTAAATATAACAAAAGTAAAAGTATAAATCATTTCAAATTCCTTATATTAAGCAAAGCAGACGGCACCATTTTCTTGTTTGTTTTAATTTACAGATAGCCAGGGGCACACACCAACACTCAGACATTTGATAAAATATGTGTTTGTGTTTAGTGAGTCCGCCAGATCAGAGGCAGTAGGGATGGCCAAGGATGTTCTCTTGATAAGTGTGTGAATTGGACCATTTTCCTGTCCTGCTAAGCATTCAAAATGTAATGAATACTTTTGGGTATCAGGGACAATGTATGGAGTAAAAAGTACATAATTTTCTTTAGGAATGTAGTGAAGTAAAAGTAGACCAAAATATAAATAGTAAAGTACAGATACCCTAAAAAACTACTTAAGTAGTACTTTAGAGTATTTTTACTTAAGTACTTTACATCACTGATCCTGTCACTAGTTTTGACCTGGGCTCATAGGGCTCGTAGTATTTTATTAGTATCCCCATTTAGCTACTGGTAAAGCAGCAGCTACTCTTGGCCAATAGGGCTCTGGTTAGAAGTAGTGCACTATATAGTGACTGTGTGTCTAATGTAGCTGTGCCTGTGTGTTTCTGCTCCAGACCATCGTGCACTGCGCCAGGAAGACAGAGTTTGCCCTGTGGAACTACCTGTTTGCTGCCGTGGGCAACCCCAAGGATCTGTTTGAGGAATGTCTGATGGCCCAGGACCTGGACACCGCTGCATCCTATCTCATTATACTGCAGGTTAACATACTCATACTGTCTCATCCTAATTACCAGAGGCAAACATTTATTTAGAAATGTGACTGGTATTGGGGTTACGGTTGGAGTCGAGGTTGGGGATAGGGTTAAGGTTACGGTTAGGGATGGAGCCAGGGTTACGGTTAGGGATGGAGCCAGGGTTACGGTTAGGGATGGAGCCAGGGTTAAGGTTAGGGATGGAGCCAGGGTTAAGGTTAGGGATGGAGCCAGGGTTAAGGTTAGGGATGGAGCCAGGGTTAAGGTTAGGGATGGAGCCAGGGTTAAGGTTAGGGATGGAGCCAGGGTTAAGGTTAGGGATGGAGCCAGGGTTAAGGTTAGGGATGGAGCCAGGGTTAAGGTTAGGGATGGAGCCAGGGTTAAGGTTAGGGATGGAGCCAGGGTTAAGGTTAGGGATGGAGCCAGGGTTAAGGTTAGGGATGGAGCCAGGGTTAAGGTTAGGGATGGAGCCAGGGTTAAGGTTAGGGATGGAGCCAGGGTTAAGGTTAGGGATGGAGCCAGGGTTAAGGTTAGGGATGGAGCCAGGGTTAAGGTTAGGGATGGAGCCAGGGTTAAGGTTAGGGATGGAGCCAGGGTTAAGGTTAGGGATGGAGCCAGGGTTAAGGTTACGGTTAGGGATGGAGCCAGGGTTACGGTTAGGGATGGAGCCAGGGTTACGGTTAGGGATGGAGCCAGGGTTACGGTTAGGGATGGAGCCAGGGTTAAGGTTAAGGTTAGGGATGGAGCCAGGGTTAAGGTTAAGGTTAGGGATGGAGCCAGGGTTAAGGTTAAGGTTAGGGATGGAGCCAGGGTTAAGGTTAAGGTTAGGGATGGAGCCAGGGTTAAGGTTACGGTTAGGGATGGAGCCAGGGTTAAGGTTAGGGATGGAGCCAGGGTTAAGGTTAGGGATGGAGCCAGGGTTAAGGTTAGGGATGGAGCCAGGGTTAAGGTTAGGGATGGAGCCAGGGTTAAGGTTAGGGATGGAGCCAGGGTTAAGGTTACGGTTAGGGATGGAGCCAGGGTTAAGGTTAAGGTTAGGGATGGAGCCAGGGTTAAGGTTAGGGATGGAGCCAGGGTTAAGGTTAGGGATGGAGCCAGGGTTAAGGTTACGGTTAGGGATGGAGCCAGGGTTAAGGTTAAGGTTAGGGATGGAGCCAGGGTTAAGGTTAAGGTTAGGGATGGAGCCAGGGTTAAGGTTAAGGTTAGGGATGGAGCCAGGGTTAAGGTTAAGGTTAGGGATGGAGCCAGGGTTAAGGTTAAGGTTAGGGATGGAGCCAGGGTTACGGTTAAGGTTAGGGATGGAGCCAGGGTTACGGTTAGGGATGGAGCCAGGGTTACGGTTAGGGATGGAGCCAGGGTTAAGGTTAGGGATGGAGCCAGGGTTAAGGTTAGGGATGGAGCCAGGGTTAAGGTTAGGGATGGAGCCAGGGTTAAGGTTAAGGTTAGGGATGGAGCCAGGGTTAAGGTTACGGTTAGGGATGGAGCCAGGGTTAAGGTTAGGGATGGAGCCAGGGTTACGGTTAGGGATGGAGCCAGGGTTAAGGTTAGGGATGGAGCCAGGGTTAAGGTTAAGGTTAGGGATGGAGCCAGGGTTAAGGTTACGGTTAGGGATGGAGCCAGGGTTAAGGTTACGGTTAGGGATGGAGCCAGGGTTACGGTTAGGGATGGAGCCAGGGTTAAGGTTAGGGATGGAGCCAGGGTTAAGGTTACGGTTAGGGATGGAGCCAGGGTTAAGGTTACGGTTAGGGATGGAGCCAGGGTTACGGTTAGGGATGGAGCCAGGGTTAAGGTTAGGGATGGAGCCAGGGTTAAGGTTAGGGATGGAGCCAGGGTTAAGGTTAGGGATGGAGCCAGGGTTAAGGTTAGGGATGGAGCCAGGGTTAAGGTTAGGGATGGAGCCAGGGTTAAGGTTGTAGTCGAGGTTGGGGATAGGATTAAGGTTAGGAATGGAGCCAGGGTTAAGGTTAAGGTTAGGGATGGAGCCAGGGTTAAGGTTAGGGATGGAGCCAGGGTTAAGGTTAAGGTTAGGGATGGAGCCAGGGTTAAGGTTACGGTTAGGGATGGAGCCAGGGTTAAGGTTAGGGATGGAGCCAGGGTTACGGTTAGGGATGGAGCCAGGGTTAAGGTTAGGGATGGAGCCAGGGTTAAGGTTAAGGTTAGGGATGGAGCCAGGGTTAAGGTTACGGTTAGGGATGGAGCCAGGGTTAAGGTTACGGTTAGGGATGGAGCCAGGGTTAAGGTTAGGGATGGAGCCAGGGTTACGGTTAGGGATGGAGCCAGGGTTAAGGTTAGGGATGGAGCCAGGGTTAAGGTTAAGGTTAGGGATGGAGCCAGGGTTAAGGTTACGGTTAGGGATGGAGCCAGGGTTAAGGTTAGGGATGGAGCCAGGGTTACGGTTAGGGATGGAGCCAGGGTTAAGGTTAGGGATGGAGCCAGGGTTAAGGTTAAGGTTAGGGATGGAGCCAGGGTTAAGGTTAAGGTTAGGGATGGAGCCAGGGTTAAGGTTAAGGTTAGGGATGGAGCCAGGGTTAAGGTTAAGGTTAGGGATGGAGCCAGGGTTAAGGTTAAGGTTAGGGATGGAGCCAGGGTTAAGGTTAAGGTTAGGGATGGAGCCAGGGTTAAGGTTACGGTTAGGGATGGAGCCAGGGTTAAGGTTAAGGTTAGGGATGGAGCCAGGGTTAAGGTTAAGGTTAGGGATGGAGCCAGGATTAAGGTTAAGGTTAGGGATGGAGCCAGGGTTAAGGTTAAGGTTAGGGATGGAGCCAGGGTTAAGGTTAAGGTTAGGGATGGAGCCAGGGTTAAGGTTAGGGATGGAGCCAGGGTTAAGGTTAGGGATGGAGCCAGGGTTAAGGTTAGGGATGGAGCCAGGGTTAAGGTTAGGGATGGAGCCAGGGTTAAGGTTAGGGATGGAGCCAGGGTTAAGGTTGTAGTCGAGGTTGGGGATAGGATTAAGGTTAGGGATGGAGCCAGGGTTAAGGTTAAGGTTAGGGATGGAGCCAGGGTTAAGGTTAAGGTTAGGGATGGAGCCAGGGTTAAGGTTAAGGTTAGGGATGGAGCCAGGGTTAAGGTTAAGGTTAGGGATGGATCCAGGGTTAAGGTTAGGGATGGAGCCAGGGTTAAGGTTAGGGATGGAGCCAGGGTTAAGTAGTTAAAAGGCTTGTATTGATAATGTGACTGTTGTCCTCAGAACATGGAGGTTCCAGCAGTGAGCAGGCAACACGCTACGCTACTCTTCAACACGGCTCTGGAGCAGGGCAAGTGGGACCTCTGTCGTCACATGATCCGATTCCTCAAGGCCATTGGCTCTGGAGAGATGGAGACCCCACCCCCAACACCAACCACTCAGGTACAGGAAGGAACAAATTCATAATCTCTTTCTGTCTTCTACCTCTCTCTACTCTTCTCTCTCTTTCTGTGTTTGTCACACATTCTGACATGTTATGTTAGAGCTAAACCTCTTAATGCTTTGGTGTTATCTATGGGGTAATGGTTGAGATGGTCTAAAAACACTGTATAAATTAAAGACTGCTATTGGGCTACTGCCTCCACCTCTGTATAATTGGATATAGATACCCATAACTGGCTATATGGTGCATTTACATTTGTGCAGAAACCCTGCCGTGTCAGAGGCTTACTGGATGAGTTTCCTCGCTGATAATGATCTGTCTTCTCAACAGGAACCCAGTTCGACGGGAGGTTTTGAGTTCTTCAGGAATCGCAGCATCAGTCTGTCTCAGTCAGCTGACAGCATCGCTGCTGGGAAGTTTAACCTACAGAAGACCTTCAGCATGCCCTCTGGGCCCTCTGCTAAGGGGTACGCTACACACACACACTTTTTGACATTTCTCTTTTGTAATCATATGATCCAAAGGCAGCTTTTGTTTTTCAACAAGCTTGTCTATTCTGGGCTCAGTTTTTTTTTACAGTGCAACAGTGAAGTCATGCTCAGCATGGAGTCTGTTTCTGTACTTGTTTTTAAAGTATGCCAGAGTTAGGAACCCTGACTCGCAAACTAGATCAGAACTACTGCTTTCTCAGTCAAGCAGGAGACCACTTCCTGCTGTAGATGAGCAACCCAGAACTCTTTCAAAAAAACATCAATCAGTTTATTCCAGTTCAGAATGAAACTGATTACTTATATTTTAACAGCAACAGTTCCAACCTAGACTTGTTTTCAACAATCATTTCTACAGTAAGATGTACAGTAGGCCTGATACCTTATTCTGTACTGAACTATCAGTCACGAGCTAGCTTGCTTTGGCTAACGTTAGCTAGCTAGCTATTAGCTGTGTGCAAGGCCAGGGGATTGTTTGAAAGAGAAACTCACATCTACTATGAGAGAGAGTACTCCCTTATTGATGCTTATCACCTGCTAAATTACAACGTCTTGCTTAGCTGACTGACTTTTCCACTGTCGAAGCACTGTTTCCTGAAACTTTCGGCCCTGTTCTGAAAGAACTCCCTATGTTTACCGTCATGCTGTGCATTTTTAGTTGTTTTAATTTGTTCGTTTTGAGACTCATTACTAAGCAAAACACATTGATGGCGCTCCTCGTTATTTCACAAAGTTTGTATGAATCCAAGCGAGAAAAACTAATTGTTGTATTTGCATTTCATGACGATTGAGCTCAGTCAGAACTTGTGGCCAGCTTGAGTCCATTTGATGACAGCGGTGAGTGAGAATGATGACGGCTCATCTGCTGAATGCCACTGCTGCAGCAACACGCATCTTCCTCCCACTGGCGCCGCTGTTCCAAACCGGCGCCTCTGTTCCAAACTGGCGCCGCTGTTCCAAACTGGCGCCGCTGTTCCAAACTGGCGCCGCTGTTCCAAACTGGCGCCGCTGTTCCAAACTGGCGCCGCTGTTCCAAACTGGCGCCGCTGTTCCAAACTGGTGCCGCTGTTCCAAACTGGCGCCGCTGTTCCAAACCGGCGCCACTGTTCCAAACTGGCGCCGCTGTTCCAAACTGGCGCCTCTGTTCCAAACTGGCGCCTCTGTTCCAAACTGGTGCCGCTGTTCCAAACCGGCGCCTCTGTTCCAAACTGGCGCCGCTGTTCCAAACTGGCGCCTCTGTTCCAAACTGGCGCCTCTGTTCCAAACTGGTGCCGCTGTTCCAAACCGGCGCCTCTGTTCCAAACTGGCGCCGCTGTTCCAAACTGGCGCCGCTGTTCCAAACTGGCGCCTCTGTTCCAAACCGGCGCCTCTGTTCCAAACTGGCGCCGCTGTTCCAAACTGGCGCCGCTGTTCCAAACTGGCGCCTCTGTTCCAAACTGGTGCCGCTGTTCCAAACTGGCGCCTCTGTTCCAAACTGGCGCCGCTGTTCCAAACTGGCGCCGCTGTTCCAAACCGGCGCCTCTGTTCCAAACTGGTGCCGCTGTTCCAAACTGGCGCCTCTGTTCCAAACTGGCGCCTCTGTTCCAAACTGGCGCCGCTGTTCCAAACTGGCGCCGCTGTTCCAAACTGGCGCCGCTGTTCCAAACCGGCGCCACTGTTCCAAACTGGCGCCTCTGTTCCAAACCGGCGCCACTGTTCCAAACCGGCGCCTCTGTTCCAAACCGGCGCCTCTGTTCCAAACCGGCGCCACTGTTCCAAACCGGCGCCTCTGTTCCAAACCGGCGCCACTGTTCCAAACCGGCGCCTCTGTTCCAAACCGGCGCCACTGTTCCAAACCGGCGCCTCTGTTCCAAACCGGCGCCACTGTTCCAAACCGGCGCCTCTGTTCCAAACTGGCGCCGCTGTTCCAAACCGGCGCCTCTGTTCCAAACCGGCGCCGCTGTAACTGGCGCCGCTGTTCCAAACTGGCGCCTCTGTTCCAAACTGGCGCCGCTGTTCCAAACTGGCGCCGCTGTTCCAAACTGGTGCCGCTGTTCCAAACTGGCGCCGCTGTTCCAAACTGGCGCCGCTGTTCCAAACTGGCGCCGCTGTTCCAAACTGGCGCCGCTGTTCCAAACTGGCGCCGCTGTTCCAAACCGGCGCCGCTGTTCCAAACCGGCGCCTCTGTTCCAAACTGGCGCCGCTGTTCCAAACCGGCGCCTCTGTTCCAAACTGGCGCCTCTGTTCCAAACTGGCGCCGCTGTTCCAAACCGGCGCCTCTGTTCCAAACTGGCGCCGCTGTTCCAAACTGGCGCCGCTGTTCCAAACTGGCGCCGCTGTTCCAAACTGGCGCCGCTGTTCCAAACCGGCGCCGCTGTTCCAAACTGGCGCCGCTGTTCCAAACCGGCGCCGCTGTTCCAAACCGGCGCCGCTGTTCCAAACCGGCGCCGCTGTTCCAAACTGGCGCCGCTGTTCCAAACTGGCGCCGCTGTTCCAAACTGGCGCCGCTGTTCCAAACCGGCGCCTCTGTTCCAAACTGGCGCCGCTGTTCCAAACCGGCGCCTCTGTTCCAAACTGGCGCCGCTGTTCCAAACTGGCGCCTCTGTTCCAAACTGGCGCCTCTGTTCCAAACCGGCGCCTCTGTTCCAAACTGGCGCCTCTGTTCCAAACTGGCGCCGCTGTTCCAAACCGGCGCCTCTGTTCCAAACTGGCGCCGCTGTTCCAAACTGGCGCCGCTGTTCCAAACTGGCGCCGCTGTTCCAAACTGGCGCCGCTGTTCCAAACTGGCGCCGCTGTTCCAAACTGGCGCCGCTGTTCCAAACTGGCGCCGCTGTTCCAAACTGGCGCCGCTGTTCCAAACCGGCGCCACTGTTCCAAACCGGCGCCTCTGTTCCAAACCGGCGCCTCTGTTCCAAACCGGCGCCACTGTTCCATGGCGGCGCCGCAGCTAAGCAGAGAGCTCTGTTGCACTTGGCCAAATCAATTCCAGTAATCAATTAAATAAATATAAATATACTCTGACATGTTGTGACCCATACTGTCAGAAAGGCTGATCTAATGTGTACTGAGAGGGATTGTCCTCTTCCCAATCATTTCTGGGCTCAGTACACTGACCCCACGGACTTGGTCAGTTCAATTTTTTTATTTTTTTTTATTCCTGTCTGCTCATTAAAGTTCAATCACTTCCTGGACTGACTGAAAGTTGGATGGAATTGAGCCCAACTCTGGTAAAGCAGTGTATGTACTATAGGCCTTTCTCCTCATAGCGATAACACATCTCTCCCTCCTCCTCTAGGTCTGAGAGGTGGTCTAAGGACAGTGACTGTGCAGAGAACATGTACATAGACATGATGTTGAGGCGTCATGCCCGCCACCTCCTTGAGCACGTCAGACTAAAAGAGCTGGGTTGTTTCTCTGCCCAGCTGGGCTTCGAGCTGATTGGCTGGCTGTGCCACGAGCGCACGCGGGTGGCGCGGGTTGATGATTTTGTCATGGCGCTGAAGTGTCTCCACAAGGACTTCCTGTGGCCGTTTCCTGTCACCCCAGCTGGCTCCATCAGCTCGCCTTTCAAGAACGGACACCGCAGGACAGGTGTGTGTGTGTGTGTGTGTGTGTGTGTGTGTGTGTGTGTGTGTGTGTGTGACTGCTGGTGCTGCAGGGGCTCTGTCCGTCTGTATTTTCAATGTATTTTTGTTCTCAGCGATGACTGTCCCCCTCACCCTCTGACTCATTGGGTGTGTTTGATGCAAACTTCGTGACCGAGTGCATTTTTTTCTCAAGTCGTATTTGTTTAGTTAAGTGTTATTTTTATCATTCAATTAAATCTGACCCTGTTTGTTCCTCCCTCCCTCCCTCTAGTGCTGAGCCAGCATCTACTGAAGTCCCAGTCAGCAGACAGCCTGTTGAACAGTGACATGGACACAGCGCCCCCACAGGCCGCAGCACGCAACAGCAACCACACTTGGCTAGACAGGCTGGGGGCTCTTGGACCTACAGAGCCTACAGAGATGGACACTGCCTTGTCCCACGGGGGGCCACAGACACATGAGGCCTTCCTCTCTCCACTAACCAACAAAAGTAAGTAGTCTTCATGAGAAGATAGGAACAGCTGAGACTCTCTTTCACTGAGATGTAGTCAGAACTCTCTACCTACCTCTCCCTCTACCAACCTCTCTTTCTCGCTCGATTTCTCCCTCCCTCGCGCTTTACCTCTCTCTACCTCGCTTGCGCTCTACCTCTCTCTCGCGCTCTACCTCTCTCTCTCGCGCTCTACCTCTCTCTCCCTCGCGCTCTACCTCTCTCTCCCTCGCGCTCTACCTCTCTCTCCCTCGCGCTCTACCTCTCTCTCCCTCGCGCTCTACCTCTCTCCCTCGCGCTCTACCTCTCTCCCTCGCGCTCTACCTCTCTCCCTCGCGCTCTACCTCTCTCCATCGCGCTCTACCTCTCTCTCACGCTCTACCTCTCGCTCTCGCGCTCTACCTCTCTCTCCCTCGCGCTCTACCTCTCTCTCCCTCGCGCTCTACCTCTCTCTCCCTCGCGCTCTACCTCTCTCTCCCTCGCGCTCTACCTCTCTCTCCCTCGCGCTCTACCTCTCTCTCCCTCGCGCTCTACCTCTCTCTCTCCATCGCGCTCTACCTCTCTCTCTCGCGCTCTACCTCTCTCTCCCTCACGCTCTACCTCTCTCTCCCTCGCGCTCTACCTCTCTCCATCGCGCTCTACCTCTCTCTCTCGCGCTCTACCTCTCTCTCCCTCGCGCTCTACCTCTCTCTCCATCGCGCTCTACCTCTCTCTCTCGCGCTCTACCTCTCTCTCCCTCACGCTCTACCTCTCTCTCCCTCGCGCTCTACCTCTCTCTCCATCGCGCTCTACCTCTCTCTCTCGCGCTCTACCTCTCTCTCCCTCACGCTCTACCTCTCTCTCCCTCACGCTCTACCTCTCTCTCCCTCGCGCTCTACCTCTCTCCATCGCGCTCTACCTCTCTCTCTCGCGCTCTACCTCTCTCTCCCTCACGCTCTACCTCTCTCTCCCTCGCGCTCTACCTCTCTCTCCCTCGCGCTCTACCTCTCTCTCTCGCGCTCTACCTCTCTCTCCCTCACGCTCTACCTCTCTCTCCCTCGCGCTCTACCTCTCTCCATCGCGCTCTACCTCTCTCTCTCGCGCTCTACCTCTCTCTCCCTCACGCTCTACCTCTCTCTCCCTCACGCTCTACCTCTCTCTCCCTCACGCTCTACCTCTCTCTCCCTCGCGCTCTACCTCTCTCCATCGCGCTCTACCTCTCTCTCTCGCGCTCTACCTCTCTCTCCCTCACGCTCTACCTCTCTCTCCCTCGCGCTCTACCTCTCTCTCCCTCGCGCTCTCAATTCAAGGGGCTTTATTGGCATGGGAAACATAAGTTTACATTGCCAAAGCAAGTGAAGTAGATAATATACAAAAGTGAAAAACAAGTTCCAAAAGAATAAGGACATTACAAATGTCATATATATACAGTGTTGTAACGATGTACAAATGGTTAAAGGACACAAGGGAAAATAAATAAACATAAATATTGGTTGTATTTACAATGGTGTTTGTTCTTCACTGGTTGCCCTTTTCTTGTGGCAACAGGTCACACATCTTGCTGCTGTGACGTCACACTGGTATTTCACCCGATAGATATGAGCGTTTATCAAAATCGGGTTTGTTTTCAAATTCTTTGGATCTGTGTAATCTGAGGGAAATATGTGTCTCTAATATGGTCATACATTTGGCAGGAGGTTAGGAAGTGCAGCTCAGTTTCCACCTCATTTTGTGGGCAGTGTGTACATGGCCTGTCTTCTCTTGATAGCCAGGTCTGGCTACGGTGGCCTTTCTCAATAGCAAGGCTATGCTCACTGAGTCTGTACATAGTCAAAGCTTTCCTTAATTGTGGGTCAGTCACAGTGGTCAGGTATTCTGTCACTGTGTACTCTCTGTGTAGGGCCAAATAGCATTCTAGTTTGCTCTGTTTTTTTGTCAGTTCTTTCCAATGTGTCAAGTAATTATCTTTTTGTTTTCTCATGATTTGGTTGGGTCTAATTGTGCTGCTGTCCTGGGGCTCTGTAGGGTGTGTTTGTGTTTGTGAACAGAGCCCCAGGACCAGCTTGCTTAGGGGACTCTTCTCCAGGTTCATCTCTCTGTAGGTGATGGCTTTGTTATGGAAGGTTTGGGAATCGCTTCCTTTTAGGTGGTTATAGAATTTAATGGCTCTTTTCTGGATTTTGATAATTAGTGGGTATCGGCCTAATTCTGCTCTGCATGCATCATTTGGTGTTCTACGTTGTACACTGAGGATATTTTTTCAGAATTCTGCATCTCTCTCTCTCTCTCTCTGTGTGTGTCTCTCTGTATCTCTGTCTCTCTCTGTCTGTGTATCTCTCTCTCTCTCGTTCGTTCATTTTGACTGTGTTGTAATTCGTTTTATTCTGATTGATTGGATGTTCTGGTCCAGGCTTCAGTGTGTTAGTAGAACAGGTTTGTGAACTCAGACCCTGGACCAGCTGGATGGGGGGACACTTTTCTTTGCTTAGCTCTTGGCATTGCAGGGCTTGGTAATGATATGAGAGGAGGTAACTGTATTTTAGATGTTTCCAAAACTTAATTGCTCTTTTTTTTAGTTATTATTAGTGGATATTGGCCTAATTCTGCCCTGCATGCATTGTTTGTAGTTTTCCTCTGGACATGTAAGAGAATCTTACAGAAGTCTGCATGCAGGGTTTCAATGGGGTGTTTGTCCCATTTGGTGAAATCTTGTTTTGCAAGTGGACCCCACACCTCACTGCCATGAAGTGCAATTGGTTCAATGACTCATTCAATTCGTTTTAGCCAAATTTTAATCGGTATTTGAATTTGTTTAATGGCGTAGAATGCCCTGCGTGCTTTCTCCCTCAGTTCATTCACTGCCTCATTAAGGTGTCCAGTTGAGCTTATGTTTAAACCTATGTTATTGTAGTGGTGTGCAGTACTCAATTTATTTTGTACCAATTGACAACTTTGGTCTAATTCCCTGAGATCTGGATCTTCTCTGGAAAATCATTGTTTTAGTATTTTTGGGGTTTACTGCCAGGGCCCAGGTCTGGAAGTACTGCTCCAGCAGGTCCAGGCTCTGCTGTAGGCCATGTGCTGTGGGTGACAGCAGGCATAGGTCATCTGCGAAGAGCAGGCATTTATCCTCTAAATTGTGGAGACTAACACCAGGGGCTGAGGATTTTTCTAGAATAGTGGCCAATTTGTTGATGTAAATATTGAAGACTGCAGGGCTCAGATTGCAACCCTGGCGAAGGCCCCGCCTTTGGTTTAAGAATTCTGTTGTTTTCTTCCCAATTTGAATGCTGCACGTATTGCCAGTATACATTTATTTAATTATGTCATGTTTTACCCCCTACAACACTTTCAGTAACTTTGTAGAACAGTCCTGTATGCTAAATAGAATCAAATGCTTTTTGGAAGTCGATAAAGCAAGTGTATATTTTGGTATTATTTTGGTGGACATGTTTATCTATCAGGGTGTGTAGGGTGTAAATATGATCAGTTGGGCGATGTTTTGGTATAAATCCAATTCGACTTTTACTCAAGACATTGTGCTTATTAAGGAAGTTTAGAACTCTTACATTTATAATACTACAGAAAACCTTCCCCAGGTTACTGTTCACACAAATGCCTCTAATTATTAGGGTCAACTTTGTCTCTGTTCTTAAAGATTGGGGTTATGTCCAATCCAGTCCAGATGTCAGGGAAACAACCTACACTCAGGATCAAATTAAACAGTTTTAATACAGCCAATGCAAATGTAACACTAGTGAGTTTGAGCATCTCATTTAGGATGCCATCAGGTCTGCCAGCTTTTTTATATTTGAGGGCCTGAAGTTTCTTATAGAGCTCCTGGTCAGTAATAGTTTAGTTTCTTATAGAGCTCCTGGTCAGTAATAGTTTTGTTTCTTATAGAGCTCCTGGTCAGTAATAGTTTAGTTTATTATAGAGCTCCTGGTCAGTAATAGTTTAGTTTCTTATAGAGCTCCTGGTCAGTAATAGTTTAGTTTCTTATAGAGCTCCTGGTCAGTAATAGTTTAGTTTCTTATAGAGCTCCTGGTCAGTAATAGTTTAGTTTATTATAGAGCTCCTGGTCAGTAATAGTTTAGTTTCTTATAGAGCTCCTGGTCAGTAATAGTTTAGTTTCTTATAGAGCTCCTGGTCAGTAATTGGGGAGTCCAATGGATTTTGATTGTCCTTTATAGCTTTTTCTAATCCATTCAATTTCTCATGAATTTGGCGTTGTTCTGCGTTTGTGTCAATTTGAACGGTGTTGTGGAGTGTCCATATCTCTCGCTTTCTACCCTTCCTCATCAACTATCTCCCTTCCTCATTCTCCCTCCCATCTTTCTCTCCCTAGCGGAGGAGTGCAGTATCGGTTCTGCCACAGACCTGACAGAGACCAGCAGTATGGTGGATGGAGACTGGACCATGGTGGATGAGAACTTCTCTGCTCTCAGTCTGACCCACTCTGAGCTGGAACACATATCCATGGAGCTGGCTAACAAGGGACCACACAAGTCCCAGGTCCAGCTACGGTAAGCCTGTCCTGCCACTCAGACAGGATTTCTACTTCTATTTGACAGCCCAATCAGAGCGACAGAGAGGGTTTACCTTAAGGAATCATTTCCCCTTGGTAAGGGAATAATTCAATAGTTTTATGGTAGCTTGAAGGCATGTAAAGCAGAAAGTTTCCAGTTACCACGGAGATGACCTGAACATCTCTTATCAAAGGGAGAGTTTTTATTCTGGGAGATCACATAATAGAACTTATACATTCAAGACTGTAGAAACAATTTGATTCAGAAGATAAAACACCTTTTTTGTTTTCTCAACTTGTTTCTATTACTTTCTAGCACATCCAGCTAACTGACAGAGTTAGCCAACTAGCTACAGTAGCTTTGTAGCCATGGATTGTGCACCTTCCATTAGCTACGTAGCTAGCTGGTGGATGTTTCCCCTTTGAAACCAGGACAGAGGAAAGCAACATTCACCTCCACAAATACTATTTATATTGATATCCATACTGAAAGAAAGGGTGATACCTCTATCCATACTGAATGAAAGGGGATACCTCTATCCATACTGAAAGAAAGGGTGATACCTCTATCCATACTGAATGAAAGGGGATACCTCTATCCATACTGAATGAAAGGGAGATACCTCTATCCATACTGAATGGCGTTTCGCTACACTCGCATTAACATCTGCTCACCATGTGTATGTGACAAATAAAATTTGATTTGATTTGAATGAAAGGGAGATACCTATCCATACTGAATGAAAGGGGGATACCGCTATCCATACTGAATGAAAGGGGGATACCTCTATCCATACTGAATGAAAGGGAGATACCTCTATCCATACTGAATGAAAGGGAGATACCTCTATCCATACTGAATGAAAGGGAGATACCTCTATCCATACTGAATGAAAGGGGATACCTCTATCCATACTGAATGAAAGGGAGATACCTCTATCCATACTGAATGAAAGGGGATACCTCTATCCATACTGAATGAAAGGGGATACCTCTATCCATACTGAATGAAAGGGGATACCTCTATCCATACTGAATGAAAGGGAGATACCTCTATCCATACTGAATGAAAGGGGATACCTCTATCCATACTGAATGAAAGGGAGATACCTCTATCCATACTGAATGAAAGGGGATACCTCTATCCATACTGAATGACGCACTTAAAACCTCTCTGGGATATGTGGGACGGTAGCGTCCCACTTGGCCAAAATCCAGAGAAAATGCAGAGCGCCAAATTCAAATAAAAATCAGACTTTCATGAAACAAAAGAGAGAAAACATATTTCAACCCTGCAGGCGCGACACAAAACGCAGAAATAAAAATATAAATCATGCCTTTGACGAGCTTCTTCTGTTGGCACTCCAATATGTCCCATAAACATCACAAATGGTCCTTTCGTTCGATTAATTCCGTCGTTATATCTCCAAAATGTAAATTTATTTGGCGAGTTTGATCCAGAAAAACACCGGTTCCAACTTGCGCAACGTGACTACAAAATATCTCAAAAGTTACCTGTAAACTTTGCCAAAACATTTCAAACTACTTTTGTAATACAACTTTAGGTATTTAAAAAAAGTAAATAATCGATACAATTGAAGACGGGATGATCTGTGTTCAATACATGAAGAAAACAAACTGAAGCATGCTTTCTGGTCATGCGCCTCTATCAAACAGTACACATGAAGTGACCCTCGTTCAAGATGGCCGTACTTCTTCATTACACAAAGGAATAGCCTCAACCAATTTCTAAAGACTGGTGACATCCAGTGGAAGCGATAGGAACTGCAAGCAAGTTCCTTAGAAATCTGGATTCCCAATGAAAACACATTGAAAAGATTGACCTAAAAAAAAAAACGGAAAGGTTTGTCCTCGGGGTTTCGCCTGCTACATAAGTTCTGTTATACTCACAGACATGATTCAAACAGTTTTAGAAACTTCAGAGTGTTTTCTATCCAAATCTACTATCTATCTATCTAATAATATGCATTTCTTATCTTCTGGGGATGAGTAGCAGGCAGTTGAATTTCAAAATTCCAAATGAGAATTAGAGAAGTTTTAAGGGACCTCAGGGGCACCCTTAACTTTTTCATTTAATTTAAGGGAGAAATTTGCCTTAAAATGTTTTGTGCAACTTATTTCAAAGTTAAGAACATTTTAAGGGAAAATGAGGGGAACATTTACTTAAGATGTTTTATGCAAACGGGCCCTGTACTTTAATATTTATGTTTCACAACTTTATCTTCACTACATTCCTAAAGACAATGATGTACTTTTTTTACTCCATATATTTTCCCTGATACCCAAAACTACCCATTATGTTTTTAATGCGTGAATGATCAAATTCACACACTTATCAAGAGAACATCCCTGGTCATCCCTACTGCTTCTGAATCTGGTGCTCACTAAACACAAATGCTTCGTTTGTAAATGTGTTTACGTGTGCCCCTGGCTATCTGTAAATTAAATTTGTTTTAAAAAATGGTGCCGTCTGGTTTGCTTAATTTAAGGAATTTGAACTGATTTAAACTTTTTACTTTTGATACTTAAATATATTTTATCAATTACAATTACTGTTGATACTTAAGTTTAAAACTAAATACTTTCACACTTCTCCTCAAGCAGTATTTTACTGGGTGATTTTTTTTTACTTGAGTCATTTTTCTATGAAAGGTATCTTTACTTTTACTGAAGTATGACAATCGAGTACTTTTTTCTACTACTGCTACTAATACTCCTCCACCCCACTTCCCAACCCAACCTAGACGTATGGCTGCGGTGACATATTTGTTTGTGTCTGTGTGTTGGTTTCATATGTAGGTTTGCGTATATATCTTGTGTGATTTTGTCAGCCTTAGCTTGTGTATCCTTAAGTATGTTTCCCTGGACTCAGATGAACTAAATGGAGAATCTCCATTGACCATATGCTTCTTAGTGTTGGGCTAAGCTTACTCTGTGTCTGGGAAACCAGTCCCTTATAGACCATGCCTTTTTTATAGCTGATCTCTCTCTGTCCTCAGGTACCTCCTGCATGTGTTCATGGAGGCTGGCTGTCTGGAGTGGTGTGTTGTGATTGGTCTGATCCTGAGAGAGGCCACAGTCATTAAGCAGGTGGTCAACTTCCTGGACAGCCCCGAGGTTCCTCATGAGACCGTCCAGAGTGTCCGCTCCGGCCTGCTAGGGGTCGAAGCATGGGCCTCCACTGACTGGTCAGTGTCTCTGTTAGTCTTTGTCGCTCTCTGTCGCTCGCTCGGTCTGTCACTCGCTCTGTCTGTCTGTCGCTCACGTACATAGGCCCATAATTGCGAAAGGGTTTTCCAATGATCAATCAGCCTTTTAAAATGATAAACTTGGATTAGCAAACACAGCGTGCCATTGGAACACAGGAGTGATGGTTGCTGATAATGGGCCTCTGTACGCCTATGTAGATATTCCATTAAAAATCTACCTTTCACAGCTACAATAGTAATTTACAACATTAACAATGTCTACACTGTTTTTCTGATCAATTTGATGTTATTTTAATGGACAAAAAATTAGCTTTTCTTTCAAAAACAAGGACATAGTGTATATGTTTACAAAAAATATATTTTGGGGGGGATTGGAAATGATGCAGACAATTACATTGATGGAAGCCACAATATATCTGCATTATTAAAACTGATTTGTATTCATCCAGAACACTAGTGGAACTGTAGTGTAAAGGATGTTACATATTCTATAGCAGCTGTAGCAAGGGCACAGTGAAGTTCATGAATGTTGTGAGCTTGATACTGACTCCCCCTTCTCTCCACTCCCTGTAGCCTGGGCTATAAGCCCTTCCTGAACCTGATCCGGCCCCAGCTACAGAAGCTCATAGAGACTTCTGTAGAGCAGATCCAGCCTGAAGCCTTCCTGCCAGGGGCTTCCAACTCGAAGCTGGCTGAGCCCCAGCCCGGAGGCCCGAGTGCGGAAGACAGTAGGGGGCCTGCTCTCCTGGGTCTGGCCCTTCCTTTGGAGCCCCCTCGGGGGTTAGGGACAGAGGACAGCGGAGTTCCAGAGGAGCAGGAGGAACAGGCGGTGGACGAGGGGGTGTACGACTGCACTCTGTCCTGACATGCCCAGTCCTGACCTGAGTCATGTTCATTAGGCACCAAACGGAAGAAAATGGACTGAAACAGGGAGGGACTGACTATATTGACTTAAACTTTTTGCTACGGTAAGCCCTGATGAATACAGCCCTTTTCTGACCTCTGACCTTGCTGGGTGGGCGTGATGGGACACGGGATGAGGAAGAGAGACACTGGAAGTCTCAGACTAAACTCTGTGTGTCTGGAACCAGTTTGTTGACTCACGTGGACTCTGATATTGTCCATTGTGTGTGAGACTGTGTGTGTCATGGTATTGTGTGTATTACTACACTGTGTGTAACATTTGGAAGCCTCAAACGCAAGAGGACATTCTCTCCAGTCCGGATACTCGTTCATCCCGGTGGTGGAGCAGGGTCAGTGAGTGAGTGAGTGAGTGGGCTCTTGTGTTTTAAGAGTGTCAGTATTGTCCAGTTGAGTCATTGCAGACATCGTTAGTCAGGACACAGCCGATTCATAACAAACAAAAAATCTTACCTAAAGTATAGATATGATCAATGACGTGCTTCTAACCTCCTATTTATTTTGCTCCAAGTAAACTTTGTTTTTTAAAGAAATTTGCTCACAGACAAGAATTTACCAGACTGAGTTTGGGCTAGTCAGGCTTTATTCTGGGACTAAAGCAGGCAGTTTGTGTTGCAAGTTAGCATTTTACCAAAATATGCTTTTCAGATCAGAGAAATGCTGTCTGGGCTATAGTGTCTAGATAAAAATGTTAGATCGCCGTGACGACGTGCTGGGCAAAAAGCATCCGGGTTATTGTCTGTCAGACCTGTCACATATTAAGCTTAATTGGCTCATTCCACATTACAGAAAGTTCAACCTATAACTGTATATTTTTGTCACAGTTTGTGCAACTGAGTTCAGATATAACTTTTTGCAAGGAATCGCCCCTGAAATGTGCTGGACAAGTTCTGAGATGCACTGAATGAAGTGTGTGTGTTACCTCCGACTGTACCGTGGATTTAAAGACATTTACTGATGCCTTGGTCAATTATGTGATATTATTCTACAACATTACTTCATGAGACGATGTCAGTCCCCTCTCTAAGATATTAAAGACTAGTGTGAGAATTCTGTTGGAGGAGAGAGAAGACGTGTGTGTGATGAACTGGATTGGAGGTGAATGATATTGACGAGGGCCTGACCAGGCCTCAACCAAACCATGACTGACCCCTGAAGGGAGAATCTACCATTCTCTGAGGACAAACCAAATTATTATGGCCATCCTGACCTGCGTCTTTACACACATGCTTTAGGATTGGCTCTAGAATTGAAGCATTACTGTTCAGTTGGCTTCCGTCATGCTGGAGGATCCAAACTGAGACAAACTATATTCATAATTCACTTTGTGTTGATGTCATGCCAGAGATGATTTTTATTTGCCCCATTTTTAAATAGAGAAAACACCAACTGATGCACACTTTGGTGTTAATTCAATGTCACATTTCAGTATCGTTTTCTTAAGGTAGGATTGTGTTGGTCTCTACTTAGCAATGGCTGTGGAGTTGAATAGGTCCTATACTATTTAATGTATTCTGACATTGTTTCTATAAGAATTTAAGTCTGTAAGGGCTTGGTTGTTATCACCATGGTAACATGGCAGTAACATACCAAAATCTCGATCATGTAAAACTGAAAATATCTCCAACACTGACGCTGCTTTCAGAAGCAGCTCCTGTGTGTATGATGTGGAACAGTAAAGACTAAGTACAGTATCCTCACATGGAATCTTTTATGATCGTCAGTATTATTATTTATTGGTTGTGGTGTTATTGCTAATGGGAAAATGTTAGCCTTCATTATTCATTCAAATTGTTTTATTTCGGCTATATCAAAGCAACTAAAACAGAACTATTTGCTTTTGCCTCAACTTGTACTGTAGTCGTTCTCAGGCCCAGCGCCCAGGTCAATATCCTGTCACCTGACCAGCATAGAGCTCTCTCTCAGGCCCAGGTCAATATCCTGTCACCTGACCAGCATAGAGCTCTCTCTCAGGCCCAGGTCAATATCCTGTCACCTGACCAGCATAGAGCTCTCTCAGGCCCAGGTCAATATCCCGCCACCTGACCAGCATAGAGCTCTCTCAGGCCCAGGTCAATATCCTGTCACCTGACCAGCATAGAGCTCTCTCAGGCCCAGGTCAATATCCTGTCACCTGACCAGCATAGAGCTCTCTCAGGCCCAGGTCAATATCCCGCCAGGTCAATATCCTGTCACCTGACCAGCACAGAGCTCTCAGGCCCAGGTCAATATCCTGTCACCTGACCAGCATAGAGCTCTCTCAGGCCCAGGTCAATATCCTGTCACCTGACCAGCACAGAGCTCTCAGGCCCAGGTCAATATCCCGCCACCTGACCAGCACAGAGCTCTCAGGCCCAGGTCAATATCCTGTCACCTGACCAGCATAGAGCTCTCAGGCCCAGGTCAATATCCTGTCACCTGACCAGCACAGAGCTCTCAGGCCCAGCGCCCAGGTCAATATCCTGTCACCTGACCAGCATAGAGCTCTCTCAGGCCCAGGTCAATATCCCGCCTCCTGACCAGCATAGAGCTCTCAACCTTCAAACGGGAATCAATGGTGAAACAGCCACATCCATTTGTGATTTTACAACAACGGTTACTATTTTTTCCCCCTCTGACATCATTGGACACGTGACAGAAGAGCTTAATATGTACTGCCTTGTTTTCACCATGCTGCACGACGCTCCTCAGCAACAACGGTGGTGGGGCGGCCAGTGGCGCCACCCTACTGCAGATGCCATCTTTAACAGCCGGCAAAACTCTGGCTCATATCCACAAAGCAACTGAGTACGAACGCTGATCTAGGAACAGGGCCCCATGTATTCATTGAGCTCTAAATGGAAATACTGGTCCTGGATCAGCTGTTTCTCCAGACAATTGTTAGTGCTCTGTGAACACAGCGGTTTTCTTTACTGTGTGTATTCTATATCAGCTAGGTTCAGTACATTAATGGTCTCCACTTACCTACAGTACAACACTGTTAAACTGTGCATGGTCTCCACTTACCTACAGTACATCACTGTTAAACTGTGCAATTCTGAAACGTTGCTTTGTTTCAGCCTTTAATTTTTTTTTATTTACATTCAGTTCCACATGTTTTACTGTCACTCATACCAACCAAAACGTTTGTACTTTAAATATTAGTTTGCCTCAGCTCACTGTGCTTGTAGTGTGTATTTTTAAACATTTTGCTGCAGCTCACTGTGCTTGTAGTGTGTATTTGCCTCTATTCTGATTGTATTGTTCTGCAGCGTTGTTTTTACGAGAACCTCTTTGGCCGTGACTGTACACTAGCCTGAGTCCCAGACTGGTTCGTGTCGTCCTACTGTACCAACTCCATTTCTGTCATTGTCATGTTGGCAACACGGCACAAACAGAACTGGGACGCCAGTTAACTACACAGCATCGATGTGCTTCTATACCATCTGTCCTCTGCTGCCAGTACAGTAGATGCAGTAGCTTACTGTCTGCTCTCAAGCCCACAACAAACCCCAGCTGTGAAGTTTACCTAACGTAATAAGGTTGTTGGCTAACCAAAGACATGTTCTGAGGCCTTGGGTCAACGTGACTTGAGTGCTTGTATATGCAGAGGTAAAATGAACCCCTCTGATGAAAGATAGAACCATTGCTGCTTTAAACACATTTTTCAGTTAGTACATTGATATTCTGATTATACACATTTCATGTTTCCATCTGAGGACTAGAAGTCTATTGTTTCGTGTGTCTGTCTCTGCTGTTGGGGAAAAGCATGATGACAGCGGTACTCTTTTCATACAAAATCTGCATGAAGGACGTCTTTTGTTTTCCTTCATATTGTAAAGAATAGCATATCTGGACGCAGTAACATTCCCTGGGTCACGATAGGTGGACATTGTTTTCCTTCATATTGTAAAGAATAGCATATCTGGACGCAGTAACATTCCCTGGGTCACGATAGGTGGACATCTTCAATGCAGTGTACAGTATTAGATACTGTTTCTTGTACAATTTGCCTTTTCTACTCATTTTGGTTTTCTAATTTTTCCTGTACATAAACAATAAATTATTTTTTAAAACCAAGGCCATTTTATTTGTATTTCCTGCATCACCATTGATATTTAATTTTTGTTAAAGACAACTAAAAGCAACATGTATTACATGGTGGTAAATCACTGGACACAAGTGTTCATTTCAAGTTTATTTTTGTAATCAAAATACCCTGTTACACAATTCCCCAAATCAACCATGTTAATCCCATCTGGGATTACATTACTGATTTTGAAAAGGTTAGATGTAACCCTCCCAGTTGACAAATTAATCAAATAAAAAATTTACAAAAGTATGATTGCTTTTAAATAATTAACATGTTATACAAAACTGCACTTTATTCAGTGACCCAAGAGTACACTGCAGTTAAAATAGGCATAGATACTGTAGTTGCATCGAACGAAATTGAACATGTCCCAGCAAACACTCAATCACTCAAACGTGGATGCATTTCAGTTACCACTTTTCCAACTGAAGTGCAGGTAAATGTTTCCTTTATTCAGGCATATTAAAGAATTTAAGGAAAGTAGATCCTTTCTCACAATCATTCTACAAAATTAACATTTGAGACCCATAAATGGTTTCAATGAAATGTTTCACCTTAATATTGGTATTGAAAAAGGACGAGGCTCGAGAAATGTCAGTATCATATTTACAGTAAATGTTTTATGTTTGCTTGAATTGAGTGGGGATTTATGCCAGGATTCAATCTGATCGCGTTTTGGCAGCAATGCACCATTTTAATGGAAATGCATTATTGAAGCAACATGTAGCCAGCGTTTACCACGAACGAGTGAACATTGCCGACAAGGTGCGATCAGATTGATTCCCTGCATTACTTTTGTTTGTTTGTAAAATCATAAATGTTATGATAAATGACTGCATAAGAAAAGTTTGACAGTACTGACAAATGTCATTACCATAAACCAAAAATCACTTTACAATTTCAACACAGTTATGTTGAGAAATCCATACAAAACATGAAGTTATATTTTTAAGAAGGCAGTGTACAGTACGCTTGAGTCAACGGGAAGGTTTGGGGTAGTGAACCTGAACATTAGTCACCAATCGTTTTGTAATTACAGAATCAGGACCTACGGGGATATTTCTTAACCTAAATTACAGATCCCACCATACTTGATAGAAATAAATCAATACATTTTCTAAACGTTTAAATTACACCTGTATATTTGTTTCATCCATCAGGCCTGAGCTGTTGATATACCTCTGATTAAGGTGGCTGCCTATTCCCTGTATTAGTGCACTACTTTTATACGGCTCTTGTCAATAGGGTGCAAGTTCAGGCATAAACAAAACTTCATTAAACGATGCCACTAGCTAAAGGTCTTTAGACGTGTGCTCGTTAGTTTCCTCCTTTCCTCTCAAGAAAAACATCACCTTGTATTCATCATGCATATTTAAGAGTATACTGGGTTGTGTTTTTCACCACAGTGATGGATATGACAAATCGTTTTTTTAAACCCTTAACTACATAATTTACAAAATGTTGCTGTACAATCCTGCTAAGACCTTTTTTTTTTTACAGGTAAGTGCATGTGGCAAGAACCCCTTATGTCTAAGATGCATGACGCCAACCGATCCCTCTAGCCTACAACCATGTGGCATTCTAGAACCTAGAAAGCACATTAGCTTGGTTCCATCCTTTCACCTGCTCAGAGAGAGAGAGGATGCATCGCTGGATTCAAAACAAGGCGACTGTTCAACACAAACTGGTACTAGCCACAGCAGTGTAGTCCAAGAGACTGCCCAAATCAACACCCCAGTTGCCTAGTAACAATCCTTATCAAATCTCAAGTACTGGTCAGTCTTCACAAAACCCCAAATACCTACTTCATAGAGGTAACACATCGAGCCATCAAGTAGGGCTGCACGATATGGGGAAAAAAACGGAATTGCGATAAACACTTAGGTGAACTTTTGTAATCAAATAAAATGTGCTGCTTGAGTAACGGGGTGGGGCTTGGTGTGGAAAGCAGGAGAGACGACAGTAAACTATTAGCCGCGTGTAACAACCGTTCTGAGTGCTGTTTCAAAATATTGCGAATTATATTAATTATGAAGACTTCACCATGCAGGTACAAAGAAAATAGCTTGGCTTTATTCATAAAGTAGGAGTACTGATCTCGGATCAGGTCCCCCTCTATCCGTATTTGTTATGACCTAAAAGGCTAAACTGATCCTGTTGCAGCACTCTGACTCTTTATGAACACAGACCCTGCGCAACCTCAGTGTTCGCAGGAGCTGCTGTCCTGCAGTCAAACACCATGATGTTCTAAACCGGGTTGGGGGTCAATTCAGGAACTATGTGCAAGAGTCTGACCCACTCACCGCAGGCTTCAACACACTCACCGCAGGCTTCAACCCACTCACCGCAGGCTTCAACCATCGGAATAAACTTATTAGAACACCAGAAAGGGTGTTGTCCGTCTGTTTTATGACATCAGCAACTAGTATTATAATATCCCACTGTAAAATATTGATATACACCTTGCACATGATGGGCAAAAACACACCATGTGAAGTAGGATTTTTTTTTTAAACCCATTTGACTGTTAACAGGAAGTACCATTGATGAGGGACATCAGTAGGACAAAATGAATTGGAGTTGGTGAGGTGTTGTTTTGAAAAAGGGCCACAGCATTAAAACAACTGCCTTGTTGCAGTTGTTTAGGAGGTTAGAGCACTGTGGTTCAGAGTTTGAGGAAAATGTCAAAAGCACCATTAGTTTATGACTGAGTTGAAGAGAACCAAACTATCTAAATCAGTGTGTTTCTTGATGGACAGAAAATACGTTTAAAATCGCAATACCCAGCTAAAAGATTTATTAATTCGGTGATGAGTTAATTGCTTAATTTCTATTTTCGACATTGCGATCACTCGTTAAAACAAGTCAAAATATCCTGGCACATTAGCGAGCTCACCGTAAGTAAATCACACAAAAGGCTTTCACTTTACTGGAACAATTCAATCCTGTTCGCCTTCAGACTACTGTACTGGCCTTGACATCTTAACGAATTTCGACTTCCGTAGGTTTTTTGTGTTTGTTTCTTATTTAAAATGTAAAAACATGAAACGGTTCATTTTGTAAGGAAGTAGCCTTTTAACTGAACTAGTGAGTGACGCTGAAGACCTCGTGCTTGTTGCCAGAGATGGAACATGCAAGGCCATACATGCAAAACAGTTTGTCAGAGAGCGAGAAGAAAAATAGTTTTTTTTTTAACTACCTATTTACCCTCATCCTCACAATAAAGGAACTCTACTGAACACTGGTTGACCGTTCCCTAGTCCTACTGTTACTGTTTATAAGACCGTTCCCTAGTCTTACTGTTTATAAGGACCGTTCCCTAGTCCTACTGTTACTGTTTATAAGGACCGTTCCCTAGTCCTACTGTTACTGTTTATAAATAATGTTGCTTTAATGTCCCTCCTGTTAGCTATTGACACAGTGATGGTCGGGTCTCTCAAATGTGTGTGTGGAAGCAGGCCCAACAACGGGCCCAGTATTTCAAGTATGGGTAAATGTGGTAGGTGCCTCCCAGTGTGTACATCGGATAGGCCTAGGTGTCAGTATCGGTACATGTGATAGGTGGAGACCCAGGAAGAGGGGAAGGCCCATTTAGGGAACCTCTTCAGCATGTCCTCTAGCTGAACAGTCCTCTGGTCCTCTCCAAAGAAGTAATGAGATGAGATGGCTACTGAGATCATTCCCTCTGGGCCTGACGGATCCTCTTCTCTGGGAGGCTGGAGAGGAGAAATATATATATATACACATATTAAAACACACAATCATATATGGACAGTGTTTCCCCTATATTCACAAATCGTTGCCGCCACTCCAACAAATGATTTATTTCATTTTCAGTGTAAACCAAAGACTAAAACCAAGTTAGTAGAAAATATAATTGACCAACATATTTTTTAAATAAGATTTGAGAACTAACAACCACCAAAATAAAAACTAGACAGCCAGGGAGAATCTGAAATAAAAAATGTCATGCATACTCCCAGTCGATATTCACGTCATAAGATCCCCTAGACCACGCCCACCAATCAGTCTTTCCAATTGATTCCCCTGAAAAAGAGCCAACTTCTTAGTTGATTTTTAAATCATACAGAAATCGAAAAACTGCAATGTACATCAAACCAGGTCAAAAATCCCAAAACTCTAGTTTGCTCTGCTCCCACATAGGGAAATAGAGCCTGTGGGCAGAGCCCTGTGGCTTCAGGCTATTCAGCGTGGGAGAGTCAGGGAATTTTGGCTACCCGGTGTCCAAGTACACATAGCTATGTGTGTGGAAAACATTTAATCACAGGTAAGCACTACTTGTAGCTGTACAATCGGTTTCTGTAGTTAGTCTTGGCTAGCTAGCTAATGTTGCGGTCGGTAGCTAGCTAGAGGCTAGCACACACGTGGATAGCATCGTCATGAAATGGGGCATGAGGGTTGCTTTACAATATTAGCGAGATTCAGGCAATGTTGAAAAGTCATCTTTAGATATGTACTTTTCTTCAATCTAATTTTGTATTTGACTAAAACATGCAGTGAACAAGAAAATTGTTTGAAAAGGGTAATTTTGGGGTAGCAACATTCTATCGAATACAGACAGAGTATGGAGCCCCCATTGATTGTGTTGTTTGAGTCACTCAGATAGCATAAGCCATGGCAAAATGTGTAAAATTGCAGGAAATCAGCTTTAAAACTGCACATTTCCTCTCAGCTCCGTGGCAATATGTGTAGAATTCTAGGAAATGATGCCACAACATTTGTACAATCAAAATAAACTTGTCACTCGGGAAATATGCCTGGGGTGAGAAGAAATAACAGCAAGCATAGGCTTGGATCACGACACAACAGACGTAAAGCAATGGAATCATTACAGACCAAGTAGTCCTACTAAACAACGCCAAGTCGACAGACTAAAACAACCATAATGGCCTCCACCAGGAAATAACTAGATTAAACAACAATGAATAGCTACGGATTCTGATTCATACACGATGTTTGGAGAAAGGGAGACTTGTGCCCTGAGACAGGTGACTGAGTGAAACAGGGACGCATCTGTCTGGGGAGATGATAGCGGCTTGTTCTAATCCAATCATTGCAGCAGGTTCAACCGATACCCCGCCTGTTTCTTTACAGACAAAAGAACTAGCCAATAGTTGTTCAGAGTGAAAGAGATGTGTTCTGGCAGCTGAAAAATACTTTTGCCAATCATGGATAATTACAAAAAGATACTAATCGTATTCTGAAAATTCTCCATATCTATTACAATACTTGTTTTGTCCGAGTACTCGGCACACCCCTAGTACACTGTACACAAAGACACTGTACACAAACACACTGTACACAAACACACTGTACACAAACACACAAAGACAAGCATTCCTCCAAAGGCTCGTGCACAAATTCTTCTGAAACTTTTGAAAGTACACTGTGCATTAAATCCAAGCTGAAAAAAGGAATGTGTTAATTAGGGTGCTAACCCAGCAGGTAAAACTGATGTCGTGACATTATCCCAACCAGCTTTGCCTGTTTGGAATCCTAAATCCCTAATATTCTGTACCTGTATTTCGAACCAGAAGTTCCAGGCGGGGGCATCCAGGCCGTGGGAGTAGAATATAAAGTACTCTCCAGCCAGGTGGTACTGGGGAACACCATCCCCAAACGACCAGCTGGACAGAGAGGCCCCTTGGTGGGGTCTCAGGTAGAGGGACATGTGGCTGGGACCTGGGGGACGGACATAGTCACACACAATGCATGTCACAAACTATGGTTCCTAGACACTGCCTTTTCTCACACAACATTTGGAAAGAGGGACAAGGATTGGAGTAACGGACCCTACAGCAGGTAGTGATAGAGGATTGGAGTAATGGACCCTACAGCAGGTAGTGATATAGGATTGGAGTAATGGACCCTACAGCAGGTAGTGATAGAGGATTGGATCCTACACAGGTAGTGATAGAGGATTGGATCCTACACAGGTAGTGATAGAGGATTGGATCCTACAGCAGGTAGTGATAGAGGATTGGACCCTACAGCAGGTAGTGATAGAGGATTGGAGTAATGGACCCTACAGCAGGTAGTGATAGAGGATTGGAGTAATGGACCCTACAGCAGGTAGTGATAGAGGATTGGATCCTACAGCAGGTAGTGATAGAGGATTGGATCCTACAGCAGGTAGTGATAGAGGATTGGAGTAATGGACCCTACAGTGCCTTCAGAAAGTATTCACACCCCTTGACTTTTTCCACATTTTGTTGTTTTACTAATTGTCATTTTTCTGTCAACGATCTACTCAAAACACTGTCAGTGGAAAAAACAACAATTCTAACATTTGTAAAAAAAAATTAATATATTTATTATAATCCTGTAGTCAACCCCCTGAGTCAATACATGTTAGAATCACCTTTGGAAGTCTAAGAGCTTTACACACCTGGATTGTGCAACATTTGCCCATTATTCTCTTCAAAATTCTTCAAGCTCTGTCAAATTGGTTGTTGATCATCATTTTCAGGTCATACCATAGGTTTTCAAGCAGATATAAGTCAAAACTGTAACTTGGCCACTCAATGTCTTCTTGGTAAGAAATTCAAGTCTAGATTTGGCTTTGTGTTTTAGGTTATTGTCCTTCTAAAAGGTGAATTAAATCTCAGTGTCTGGTGGAAAGCAAACTGAACCAGGTTTTCCTCGACCATTTTGCCTGTGCTTTCAGGCATTCAGTACTTAAAAAAAACAACTCCCCAGTACTTACGATTACAATCATACCCATAACATGATGCAGCCACCACTATACTTTAAAATATGAAGAGTGGTATTCAATAATGTGTTGTATTGGATTTGCCCCAAACATAACACTTTGTATTCAGGACAAATAGTTAATTACTTTGCCACATGTTCTGCAGTATTACTTTAGTGCCTTGTTGTAAACAGGATGCATGTTTTGGAATATTGTTATTCTGTACAAGCTTCCTTCTTTTCACTCTGTCAATTAGTGGAGTAACTACAATGTTGTTGATCCATCCTCAGTTTTCTATCACAGCCATTAAACTAACTGTTTTAAAGTCACCATTGGCCTCATGGTGAAATCCCTGAGCGGTTTCCTTCGTCTCCAGGAACAGAGTTAGAAGGATGACTGGGTGTATTGATACACTACCCAACGTGTAATTAATAACTTCACCATGCTCAAAGGGGAACTCAATGTATGCTTTTTACATTTATTACCGTTCTACCAATAGGTGCCCTTCTTTGCGAGGCATTGGAAAACCTCTGGTCTTTTGTGTTTGAAATTCACTGCTCGACTGAGGGACCTTACAGATACAGTGGGGCAAACAAGTATTTAGTCAGCCACCAATTGTGCAAGTTCTCCCACTTAAACAGATGAGAGAGGCCTGTAATTTTCATCATAGGTACACTTCAACTATGACAGACAAAATAAGAAAAAAAAATCCAGAAAATCCCATTGTAGGATTTTTAATGAATTTATTATTCACGTGGAAAATAAGTATTTGGTCAATAACAAAAGTTTCTCAATACTTTGTTATATATCCTTTGTTGGCAATGACAGAGGTCAAATGTTTTCTGTAAGTCTTCACAAGGTTTTCACACACTGTTGCTGGTATTGTGGCCCATTCCTCCATGCAGATCTCCTCTAGAGCAGTGATGTTTTGGGGCTGTTGCTGGGCAACACGGACTTTCAACTCCCTCCAAAGATTTTCTATGGGGTTGAGATCTGGAGACAGGCTAGGCCACTCCAGGACCTTGAAATGCTGCTTACGAAGCCACTCCTTCGTTGCCCGGGCGGTGGGTGTGTTTGGGATCATTGTCATGTTGAAAGACCCAGCCACGTTTAATCTTCAATGCCCTTGCTGATGGAAAGAGGTTTTCACTCAAAATCTCACGAAACATGGCCCCATTCGTTCTTTCCTTTACACGGATCAGTCGTCCTGGTCCCTTTGCAGAAAAACAGCCCCAAAGCATGTTTCCACCCCCATGCTTCACAGTAGGTATGGTGTTCTTTGGATGCAACTCAGCATTCTTTGTCCTCCAAACACGACGAGTTGAGTTTTTACCAAAAGTTATATTTTGGTTTCATCTGACCATATGACATTCTCCCAATCTTCTTCTAGATCATCCAAATGCTCTCTAGCAAACCTCAGACGGGCCTGGACATGTACTGGCTTAAGCAGGGGGACACGTCTGGCACTGCAGGATTTGAGACCCTGGCGGCGTAGTGTGTTACTGATGGTAGGCTTTGTTACTTTGGTCCCAGCTCTCTGCAGGTCATTCACTAGGTTCCCCCGTGTGGTTCTGGGATTTTTGCTCACCGTTCTTGTGACAATTTTGACCCCACGGGGTGAGATCTTGCGTGGAGCCCCAGATCGAAGTAGATTATAAGTGGTCTTGTATGTCTTCCATTTCCTAATAATTGCTCCCACAGTTGATTTCTTCAAACCAAGCTGCTTACCTATTGCAGATTCAGTCTTCCCAGCCTGGTGCAGGTCTACAATTTTGTTTCTGGTGTCCTTTGACAGCTCTTTGGTCTTGGCCATAGTGGATTTTGGAGTGTGACTGTTTGAGGTTGTGGACAGGTGTCTTTTATACTGATAACACGTTCAAACAGGTGCCATTAATACAGGTAACGAGTGGAAGACAGAGGAGCCTCTTAAAGAGGAAGTTACAGGTCTATGAGAGTCAGAAATCTTGCTTGTTTGTAGGTGACCAAATACTTATTTTTCACCATAATTTGCAAATAAATTCATTAAAAATCCTACAATGTGATTTTCTGGAAATTTTTTTCTCATTTTGTCTGTCATAGTTGAAGTGTACCTATGATGACAATTACAGGCCTCTCATCTTTTTTAAGTGGGAGAACTTGCACAATTGGTGGCTGACTAAATACTTTTTTTGCCCCACTGTAATTGTATGTTTGGGGTACAGAGATGGGGTATTCATTTAAAATCATGTTAAATGCTATTATTGCACAGAGAGAGTCTGTGCAACTTATTATGTGACTTGTTAAGCACCTTTTTACTCCTGTGCTTATTTAGGCTTGCCTTAACAATGGGGTTGAATACTTACTGACTCAAGACATTATAGCTTTTAATTTTTAATAATTCAGTAAACATTTAGAAAAACATAATTCCACATTGACATTATGGGCAATTGTGTGTAGGCCAGTGACAAGCAATCTCAATTTAAATTCAGGCTGAAACAACAAGATGTGTAAGAAGTCAAGGGGTGGGAATACGTTCTGAAGGCACTGTAGCGGTAGAGGATGAAGGGTCGTCATTGTAAAATAAGAATTAGTTCTTAACTGACTTGCCTAGTTAAATAAAGGTTAAATAAAAATAAAAATAAATACCATGTGTTCAATGTTCATATAATCTCACCTTTGACTTCAAATGTAATCTTCACTGTGCCCCATTTTGTCTGTTCTTTAGAAAGGACCTGAAACTCGATGGGAGACTTGGGAAAGACTTCAGGGGCTGGGAGGTACCAGTTCTTCCTGAAAACAAGGAAATTGACACAATGCCGTTATTTTTGCTAAACCAGTCGATACCTGCCAGACATGTCTAATAAATATATGGTATGTGCATGACACAGTAAAATAGTTTCTCCTTTATGAAACACAACCAAATACGTCAGCATTTTGTTGCCATAGACAACACATTTTAACCCCTTTGAGATACAATATAATAATAAGTGTTATTTAATTACGCCATGTGTGCCCGTAGAGATCCTATTAAATTAGTATACAGTGTATTCAGACACCTAGACTTTTCCCACATTTTGTTACAGCCTTATTCTAAAATTGATAAAATAGCTTTTTTCCCCAAATTTATAAAAGATAAAATATAGAAATACTTTGCTAGGAGACTCGAAATTGAGCTCAGGTGCACCTTATTTCGATTGATCATCCTTAAGATGTTTCTACAACTTGATTGGACATAATTTGGAAAGGCACACACCTTTCTATATAAATGGTGCCACAGTTGACAGTGCACGTCAGAGCAAAAACCAAGCCATGAGGTCAAAGGAATTGTCTGTAGAGCTCCGAGACAGGATTGTGTCGAGGCACAGATCTGGGAAGGTTACCAAAAAATGTCCGCATCATTGAAGGTCCCCATCATTCTTTAAATGGAAGAAGTTTAGAACCTCCAAGAGCTGACCGCCCGGCCAAACTGAGCAATCAGGGGAGAAGGGCCTTGGTCAGGGAGGTGACCAAAAACCTGATGGTCACTTTGACAGAGCTCTAGAAGGACAACCATCTCTGCAACACTCCACCAATCAGGCCTTTAAGGTAGAGTGGTCAGACGGAAGCCACTCTTCAGTAAAAGGCACATGCTTGGAGTTTGCCAAAAGTCACCTAAAGGACTCTGACCATGAGAAACATGATTCTCTGGTCTGATGAAACCAAGATTGAAATCTTTGGCCTGAATACCAAGCTTCACGTCTGGAGGAAACCTGGCACCATCCCTACGGTGAAGCATGGTGGTGGCAGCATCATGCTGTGGGGAGGTTTTTCAGGGGCAGGGACTAGGAGACTAGTCAGGATTGAGGGAAAGATGAACGAAGCAAAGTACAAAGAGATCCTTGATGAAAACCTGCTCCAGAGCCTCAGACTGGGGTGAAGGTTCACCTTTCAACAGGACAATGACCCTAAGCACACAGCCAAGACAACGCAGTAGTGTCTTCGGGACAAGTCTCTGAATGTCCTTGAGTGGCTCAGCCAGAGCCTGGACTTGAACCCAGCAACGCTCCCCATCCAACCTTACAGAGCTTGAGAGGATCTGCAGAGAAGAATGGGAGAAACTCCCAAAATACAGGTGTGCAAAGCTTGTAGTGTCATACCCAAGAAGACTCAAGCCTGTAATCACTGCCAAAGGTGCTTCAACAAAGTACTGAGTAAAGGGTCTGAATAAATATGTAAATGTGATTTTTCAGTTGTTTATTTTGTCATTATGGGGTATTTTGGGGTATTTTAGAATAAGGTTGTAACGTAACAAAATTTGGAAAATGTAAAGGGGTCTGAATACTTCCCGAATACACTGTATACTACATATTCTAATTCCTAGTTCTATGGGTATGACTCACTTGACAAGGAACTTGACCGGTAGGAACCAGGGGTAGCCACAGAAAGGCCTGTCCTCCTGACAGCTGGTCCTGATAGTGTCGTTGATCTCTGGTATGATAGGCGTGATGTGCTGCATGCCAGTGTAGTCAAAGCTGTTGATCCACAGACCTGAGTCTCTGCTCTTCACCTGGCCATCCAGACCATGGAAGGTACGAGTGGTGTGCTGACAGGAAGGGAAGAGAGAAAAGGTGAAAAGATATTCAGCAACTCATGGTAGAACACCCGAGGGGGGAGTTGTTTCAAAAGTACATGTTTAGCAGGAGCAGACAGAAAGACTCAGTCAACATTGACACACAGTTGTTCATTTGAAATAAGAGTGTGTTTGTTCTTAAGTCCTGGATAAATAAAAATGTGCTTGGTGGAGCAGGCAGAAAGACGGTCAACATTGCCAGGTTGTCATTGTAACATAAGGTCTGTATTTAATTCATTGAGATACACACACTAAGACCAATGCATCAGATAATTGTTTATTCAATGTTGTCAGGTGTGTGTGCGTCTAAGCAGAAAGTGCCTGAGATGGTCTTGGGACTAGAACCGTTTGAGGTGTGGGCCAGAGAGGTCGGGTGTGTGTCAGATGGTCTCACCTGAAGAAAGACCCGTTTGGGGCGTGGGCTCGAGGGGTCTGCTGTATAGGGGAAGAACATTCCACACAACACCAGCACCAGAAACACAGTGAACACTGTTCCCAGACCTGCCAACAGCCACTTAGTAGACCTAGCCAAGTAGATGAAGTGGAGCTGGGGGGAGAGAGGGATGAGGGAGAGAATCAAAAACACACATCAGATCACTCAAAGCTGTTTAAAGTCATCAGATTATATGATATTTCATTTTTCTACCTAATATCCTCCATTCCATGATGGAGAGGGGAGTTGCTGCTGACCTGGTTGGTATTGTATTGTAATAAATATTGCTATGCTGGCGCTTCCAAAGGTTTCTATGGGAATGTTATTTCCACAACGACTACAGTCAGGAACACGTTCCTGTGCTCTTCCCTCTTTTGGAAAGCTAGCTAGTATTAACCATGGTTCTACTCACAAAGAAGGAGGAGAGGAAGAGTGTGGCGAGGGTGACGAGGGTGGCCAGGACCACGTCAGGGGGGATCTCTGTGCCGCTGCGCCCCAGGATGGGCGTGAAGATCTCAAACACTACCCAGATCAGGAACATGAAGTGGACATAGGGCAGAGCCAGACCCAGCTGGTAGAGAACAGAGTACTTCACCGATGCACCTGGAGACACAGGAGAGATACATTAATTAACCCAGACCCAGCTTGTAGAGAACAGAGTACTTCACCTGCACCAAACAAATAAGAGATCAATATAAAACTCTTTCAATTCAAAACTAATCATGTGATACATTAATGTATCGTTGTTGCTGCTGAGCTGTGAAAATGACCTGACAACCTTCTGATTGAAACATCACACTTCATAATAACAATGGGAGCATTGAACAGTATCCACGTCTATCCAATAACCTGTATCCATTTATTGTTCATGAAAAGGAATCTCCTTATGGGAAGCAATTTATCTATCGATCTACAGTGCATTCGGAAAGTGTTCAGACCTCTTGACTTTTTCCACATTTTACAGCCTTATTCTAAAATTGATTAAATAGTTTTTTCCCCTCATCAAATCTACACATAATACCCCATAATGACGAAGCAAAAACAGGTTTTTAGAAATGTTTGCATATTTATAAAACATTTAATAACTTAAAAATCACATTTACATATTTATTCAGAGCCTTTACTCAGTACTTTGTTGAAGCACCTTTGGCAGGGATTAAAGCCTTGAGTCTTCTTGGGTATGGCACTACAAGCTTGGCACAACTGTATTTGGAGAGTTTCTCCAATTCTTCTCTGCAGATACTCTCAAGCTCTGTCAGGTTGGATGGGGAGCGTTGCTGCACAGATATTTTCAGGTCTCTCCAGAGATGTTCGATCGGATTGAAATTTGGGCTCTGGTTGGGGCCACAAGGACATTCAGAGACTTGTCCAGAAGCCACTCCTGTGTTGTGTTGGCTGTGTGCTTAGGGTCATTCTCCTGTTGGAAGGTGAACCTCCTGAGCGCTCTGAAGCAGGTTTTCATCAAGGATTCTCTTTGTACTTTGCTCCGCTCATCTTTCCCTCTATCCTGACTAGTCTCCCAGTCCCTGCCACTGAAAAACCTCCCCAGAGCATGATGCTGCCACCACCATGCTTCACCAAAGGGATGGTGCCAGGTTTCCTCCAGACGTGAAGCTTGGCATTCAGGCCAAAGAGTTCAATCTTGGTTTCATCAGACCAGAGAATCTTGTTTCTCATGGTCTGAGAGTCCTTTAGGTGCCTTTTGGCAAACTCCAAGTATGTGCCTTTTACTGAAGAGTGGCTTCCGTCTGACCACTCTACCATAAAGGCCTGATTGGTGGAGTGCCCCAGATATGGTTGTCCTTCTGGAAGTTTCTCCCATCTCCACAGAGGAACTCTGGAGCTCTGTCAGAGTAACCATCAGGTTCTTGGTCACCTCCCCGACCAAGGCCCTTCTCCCCTGATTGCTCAGTTTGGCCAGGCAGTCAGCTCTTGGAAGAGTCTTGGTGGTTCCAAACTTCTTCCATTTAAAGAATGATGGAGGCCACTGTTCTTGGTAGCCTTTCCCAGATCTGTGCCTCGACACAATCATGTCTCGGAGCTCTACGGACAATTCCTTCAACATCATGGCTTGGTTTTTGCTCTGACATGCACTGTCAACTGTGGGACCTTATATATAGACAGGTGTGTGCCTTTCCAAATCATGTCCAATTAATTGGATTTACCACAGGTGGGCTCTAATCAAGCTGTAGAAACATCTTAAGGATGGATCAATGGAAACAGGATGCACCGGAGCTCAATTTCGAGTCTCATTGCAAAGGGTCTGAATACTTATGTAAATAAGGTTTATAAAAAAAAAGTTTATACATTTTCTAAAATGTCTAAAAACATGTTTTTGTTTTTTCATTATGGGGTGTTGTGTGTAGAATGAGGGAAAAAATGTATCAAATACATTTTCATATAAGGCTGTAACGTAACAAAATGTGTAAAAACTCAAGGTGTCTGAAATCTATCCATCTATTCCCTCCTCACCTCTGAGTTTAAACTCCCTGGCGAGGAGCAGCTTGGTGGTCAGAGGGAAGGCCACCATCAGCATGGGGACGTAGGCAGAGCAGAGGTCGTTAGCTGTGAGGTAGACTAGGGCACCGCACCACAGCAGCAGGCTCACGTCAAAGTAGAGCTCCCCCAGCTCCAGGCGACGTACACCCTGCAGGAGGACGACCAGACAGACCAGGTCAGCAAGGAACAATCCCTGTCACTGGTGTATTGATACAGTATGCAAGAGGAACACTCAGACAGACAGGGGACAATAAGGGCAGACACAGACTGTCATCCATTCTCCCAAAATAGGCTTATCCATTTAATTGTTATATCAACACCAAGGTCTATGAAAATGTTTTTCTCTCATGGTTACTTGGCTGCACAGTCAACATACAATTCAGTCAGATTGGTTTTGATGGATGTTTTATTGAGCGGCCTTACACAGACCATGTGAGAACCATGGAGAGTGAGTGAACTTCAGCCCAGATAGACCCACCCTGACATCCCACAGGCGAATAGCCAGGACTCTGCCTTTCGCTCTCCCTCTACTTCTCCGTTTCTCTCCCTCTACTTCTCTCAGTCTCTCTCTCTCTCTCTCTCCCGGCACCACTTAGTGATGTTTGAATACCAACAAAGGTCTCATTCACAGAGTTTAAAACCACTCCATTATCGCCAGTACTGTGCCTGAATCACACATAATTCTGACTCTGGTCATGGAGGAGAATGTTGTTTAATCTACCTCTTAATATCCTCTGTACGTTTACCCTGGCACTGTAGTGAAGTATGAACTACTGCCTTCAACTACACCAGTGGAGACTGGCGCCACTCAGTGTCTCTGTGTCCAGACCTGGAGCTCTGCCACTCAGTGTCCAGGCCTGGAGCTCTGCCACTCAGTGTCCAGGCCTGGAGCTCTGCCACTCAGTGTCCAGGCCTGGAGCTCTGCCACTCAGTGTCCAGGCCTGGAGCTCTGCCACTCAGGGTCCAGGCCTGGAGCTCTGCCACTCAGGGTCCAGGCCTGGAGCTCTGCCACTCAGGGTCCAGGCCTGGAGCTCTGCCACTCAGGGTCCAGGCCTGGAGCTCTGCCACTCAGGGTCCAGGCCTGGAGCTCTGCCACTCAGGGTCCAGGCCTGGAGCTCTGCCACTCAGGGTCCAGGCCTGGAGCTCTGCCACTCAGGGTCCAGGCCTGGAGCTCTGCCACTCAGGGTCCAGGCCTGGAGCTCTGCCACTCAGGGTCCAGGCCTGGAGCTCTGCCACTCAGGGTCCAGGCCTGGAGCTCTGCCACTCAGGGTCCAGGCCTGGAGCTCTGCCACTCAGGGTCCAGGCCTGGAGCTCTGCCACTCAGGGTCCAGGCCTGGAGCTCTGCCACTCAGGGTCCAGGCCTGGAGCTCTGCCACTCAGGGTCCAGGCCTGGAGCTCTGCCACTCAGGGTCCAGGCCTGGAGCTCTGCCACTCAGGGTCCAGGCCTGGAGCTCTGCCACTCAGGGTCCAGGCCTGGAGCTCTGCCACTCAGGGTCCAGGCCTGGAGCTCTGCCACTCAGGGTCCAGGCCTGGAGCTCTGCCACTCAGTGTCCAGACCTGGAGCTCTGCCACTCAGTGTCCAGGCCTGGAGCTCTGCCACTCAGTGTCCAGGCCTGGAGCTCTGCCACTCAGTGTCTCTGTAGGACGCAAAGACTAGCCTGCTACAGCACCACTACCTACCATAGAGCACTGGCATAAATCATTGGCTACATCCCAATATGCAGGCTAATATAGAACTGACAATACATGCCCAATACATTGCTTCATTCCAAGTGGTATGGTATGCCAGTGTGCATATTAAAATATAGATATTGTCCACACCCGTGGAACAAATGCACCCAGGACAATACCAAAGTAACCCAGCGTGGTTACAGACTGACCTCTCTGTTCAATGACAGAAACAGAAGCAGAGTCTGTATAAACGTGGCTAGGCTGGGCATAAGACTATAGCACAACATACGCGTGCTGTTTTAAACCTGCAGGGCTGAACTGAACAGTTTCAGAATAATATCTGTTACAAGCTTTTCAAAGCGTCTGGTCTGAGTGGTAGAACTTTTTCAGTCATATGACTGTGTGAGTTTGAGGTTTCCAACAGGCAAGGCTTCACATTGTGGTAAAAAATAAATGTAAATAAAAAATTGCTGCAGTATCGAGTAGGGCTGTCCCCGACAAAATAATGAATATTGGTCGACGGAAAGTAATCTGTTCTCTCGACTAAAGTGATTGGTAGAATTGTACTTGTATTTTTCCATACCTGGGTACACCCTATGAGTTTTAATGATATCCAAGCACCTGAGCTCAATGTGGAGTCTCATAGCGAAGGTTCTGAATACTGATGTAAATAAGGTATTTATACTGTGCTAAAATTTCTAAAAACCTGTTTTTGCTTTGTCATTATGGGGTATTGTGTGTAGATTGATGAGAGAGAAAAAACAACACTTTACCCATTTTAGAAAAAGGCTGTAATGTAACAAAATGTGGAAAACGTCAAGGGGTCTGAATACTTTCCGAATGCTCTGTATGCATTGAGCTTGTCTGATGCATTGAGCTTGTCTGATGCATTGAGCTTGTCTGATGCATTGAGCTTGTCTGATGCATTGAGCTTGTCTGATGCATTGAGCTTGTCTGATGCATTGAGCTTGTCTGATGCTTTAAGCTCCCTGTTTGATTAAATAAAAACACAAAGAGATCAGAGATCTAGGGAAGATAACAACTTTAACCCGACCATCTTCCTCCTGCTGGCTTTCATAGATTCTGCCACTACTCTCCTGAAGTTGCCGGTAAAAGGCTACACGAAGAGTCAGCAACCTTTCTCATGTTGAATGCCAATTTATCTTACCATTTCTACCGATCTGCATGCCAGTTATGATTTTCATATACACAGTTTCATTTCATTTATAATAACGGTTCGTATTGTAAATGTTCTATCCAAATATAAATGAAAATGATACAAACCTACAAAGTACCTTCTATTGCCATTGCCAGCTATGTAAAAAGTAGCTTATAAAGCCAACAAATAAAAACATTGCAGCCTGCAGGTAGAAAATATCCTGAAAATAAATACTCTATAAATCACATTGTCTATGCATAGCCTGTCTGCAATGAACTTGAAACATTGCATCAACTATTAACTTGGGTCCAGCTGAAGCTTGAGCTAGCTAACTTGCGACATTGTATAAAATACTCTGGGCCCTCAGAGTTTCTCCACACCAGTGAGCTCAGGACAGACACAGCTGTAGGCTATTTGCATAATCAGGTAGGCCTATTTTGTGTTTCTCGGAATCAGAGCATGACTTTGCGTTCTGCAAACAATGTGTCCACTCTGACAATGAGAACGGCAAAAGATTGTAATAATATGTTGAAGGCATTAACAGAAATTAACATTGTAGATTAGAAATGATAGGAATTAACAGTAAATGTACTACTGGTGATATATGTAATGGGGAATTGATTTACACTAACAATCAAATGCAAACAATTCGCACAATGAAGTTATGAAACAATGAATGTGCACAAATTGGCGGGACAAAACGCATTCTGGGAAAAGACAATTTTGCAGCCACACTCCCCTTCTTGGACTGTGTAATCCCCACTGCCATATACATATATATATATATACATACATACATACATACATACATACATACATACATACATACATACATACATACATACATACATATATATATATATATATACACATATATACATACATATACATATATATATATACACATATATACATATATACATATATACATACATACATACATACATACATATATATATATATATATATATATACACATATATATACATATATATATACATACATACATACATACATACATACATACATACATACATATATGCGCGCGCTACCTTGGTCGACTAGCAGCCTATCGACCAAACAATCGACCAATTGGGGTCAGCCCTAGTATCGAGGGTATAGCGTGACTGTAGAGCTGCGTAACAACTACCGCTGATGTAGAGTGGGAGGAAGTTGAAACTCATTGATTACACAACTCTGCACATGAGGTTCCCAACCCCTGCTCCAATACAGGTTCCCAACCCCTGCTCCAATACAGGTTCCCAGCCCCTGCCCCTGCTCCAATACAGGTTCCCACCCCCTGCTCAAATACAGGTTCCCACCCCCTGCCCCTGCTCCAATACAGGTTCCCAACCCCCTGCCCCTGCTCCAATACAGGTTCCCAACCCCCTGCTCCAATACAGGTTCCCAACCCCCTGCTCCAATACAGGTTCCCAACCCCCTGCTCCAATACAGGTTCCCAACCCCCTGCTCCAATACAGGTTCCCAACCCCCTGCTCCAATACAGGTTCCCAACCCCCTGCTCCAATACAGGTTCCCAACCCCCTGCTCCAATACAGGTTCCCAACCCCCTGCTCCAATACAGGTTCCCAACCCCCTGCTCCAATACAGGTTCCCAACCCCCTGCTCCAATACAGGTTCCCAACCCCCTGCTCCAATACAGGTTCCCAACCCCCTGCTCCAATACAGGTTCCCACCCCCTGCTCCAATACAGGTTCCCAACCCCTGCTCCAATACAGGTTCCCAACCCCCTGCTCCAATACAGGTTCCCAACCCCCTGCTCCAATACAGGTTTCCAACTCCTGCTCCAATACAGGTTCCCAACTCCTGCTCCAATACAGGTTCCCAACCCCTGCTCCAATACAGGTTCCCAACCCCTGCTCTAATACAGGTTCCCAACCCCTGCTCCAATACAGGTTCCCAACCCCTGCTCCAATACAGGTTCCCAACCCCTGCTCCAATACAGGTTCCCAACCCCTGCTCCAATTCAGGTTCTTATTCTCCTTCATTTCTATCCCAATGTAAAATGTTGAGTGTAATCACTGAGTGTCATCCCTGTTTCACACCTGGTAGTTTGGTGGATGGGACTACCAGCTCTCTGTAACCTAGAGGGCAACTAGTGGGTCCCTCTCCTCTATACCATGTTTCTTGTAGAATGACAATGTCTGTATTTCTGATTTCTATGGTGAAGTCTGGGTTCCTGCTCTTTAGGCCAAAGGCAGATGACCTCAGACTTTGTAAATTCCAGGATGAGATAGTAAAAGCTTTGTGTTCCATAGTGTCTAGTGTTGACATTTGTGTGGTTTAGGCCCGGACCCTTAGGTGTGAGCAGAGCATGCTGGGCGTTTGGTGCATGCCTCTTGGGTCGCAGGATGGGGCTTGGGCGGGTGTATTAGTGGAGGTTGGACCTGTTGCTCTACTCAAGGTCTGGGCATGTGCAGCTGTCATGTTGAGGTCCTTGCTGCAGGGGCGGGGGACATGGGCGGGGGCAGAAGTGGGCTGTTCTGTTGACTTCCCTGGGGGGGGAGAATGGCTAGCTCCTATGAGTTGTTCATTGTCGCATCTCAGTTCTCACCTCTTCCTGCAGTGCTGTTAGCTGGGCTGTGTTCTCCTCTATTTCCTCAAGTTCTCTCACCTCAGACCGGAGTGCGGACAGCGCTCCCAGACAGCCATTTATCTCCACCTTCAGCCCTTCAGGTCCTGTTGGGGGAGGGGTGTGTGGTTGTGCTGGTCTGTTTTGTGATTATGTGCTGTCTGGTGTGTGTGGACTAGCTCACCATCTCTGAATGTATCCCTCTCGACTATGGGGGTGACTCTCCTCGTCTGCAGGGCAGTTTGAAGAGGTGTGATCAGACTAGCTTGGAGTGGGGTAGTCGTCATCAAGAGAGAGCTTCTCCTGCCGTGCTCTTCTGTGGAAGTCTGTGCTCTTCTGTGGAAGTCTGTGCTCTTCTGTGGAAGGCTGGACTTCTGTGGAAGGCTGGACTTCTGTGGAAGTCCTACTGAAAGTGTTTTGAAGTTTCCCTCCTCCACTGTTCCATTGTTGTACAGATTGAATAGGATGTCTCAGGGTCCTTGTTTTCAGGTATTCTGATCTTTCACCCTCTGCCAATACCCTCTCTCTTGAAGGAGGGTGCTGTGCTCTTATAGCAGTGTGCAATGCCCAGGGATGGTCTGTGTAGAAGATTAAGTTGCTTTCTTTCCTATTTTTGTAGCAGTCAGCAAAAAGTGTCTCTGGATTGTCCATGAGGAGCTTCTCTTTGTAATCTTTTTATATCCAAGGGATACTGTACTGTGGTGACCTCTGCAAAGGGGGAATGCATGGAGCAGGGGGACAAAATTTGGTTGGGGGAGGAACTCTGCTGCCATAGTTGGGCTGAAGGACTTTCACACCTGTCACTTCACACCTTAGTGCTAATTGAAGTTGCAGCAGGATCAGTTCTTTCCTAGCAAGCTTGGTAGCCTTTTAATTTAGCATTCAGCCTGTATAAAGTAAAATACGTAGAGATGATTGTAATGTTATTTTCCTTCTAGGCTTTAGAAGTAGCTTCAGACTGAACATGACTTAAATCAGTTCCAGGTTGGGTTTCTGTTGTGCTTCTATCGCTGGTTGTTGGGTTTCTGTTGTGCTTCTATTGCTGGTTGTTGGGTTTCTGTTGTGCTTCTATCGCTGGTTGTTGGGTTTCTGTTGTGCTTCTATCGCTGGTTGTTGGGTTTCTGTTGTGCTTCTATCGCTGGTTGTTGGGTTTCTGTTGTGCTTCTATCGCTGGTTGTTGGGTTTTCAGAAAGTTTGCTGGATAGCAGTAACAAACATTAGCAGTGAGAATTTTGTCCAAAACGAGGCTGTGAGTTTGCATTTGGAATTAAGGTTAGGTTGTGGAGGGTAGTATCATGTATATATCCTTGTAAAAAAAATAAAAAATCTAAACTCTAAATCTATCTTTTTGTAGAATAATTCTGAAAGATTCAGGAGCTCATCTGCTCATGAACTTCCCAGTCAACTGCATCTATAGGCTACACTGAGGTTTTTCTTTAGTGCTGAAGCTTTCGGGTCTAACTGTACTTCCGCCAAATAGGCCACACGCCTGGGAACGGGCAGAGAAGGTTACCGTCGATCCACCAAGGAAAAAAGTACGATGTCGGAGTTTACTTCAATAAGAGAAAAGCTGTGAAATGTAGAGTTGAAGATAAAGAGAAGGGAGGACCAGAAAGTAATGTTTGGGAAAGATTTGGTGAAGTGGTACAAGAGGATGATAACAGTGTTGTGTGGTGATTGTGAGGCGCTATACAAATTCAACAGTCACAAGATCGGACTTCAAATAGGCCAATGACAGGTCAAGGGAACTGTAGCCTGCTGTTCAGATGGGTCAAATGGAAACTGAAATCTGGACTCTGACTGTGGGTCTATAACCTCTCACATTGCCTTAACATTAACTCCTGCAGAATTAAACATTTATTGCAGTAAAATGATGCACCAAATGTAGGCTACATTTTGACTGGGGAACAGGAGTGGAGAAATATGATTTATTTCTTTCAGCATCTTGAGAGAATGTGAATGGTCAGTTAGATACCGTCTGTAGAGGTGCTATATTTATCAGCATCATAAACACTGATAGTACGTCAACCACATTAAATATGCATCCAAGCTGAACTGAAATCTAATCAGAAACATGTTGGCTCGTTTACACAGCTTTCTATTTCCGTACAACCGGTCGAACTCATGTCCTTCAGAAACTTAGCAAAAAAAAAAAAAAAAAGAATTTTCTTTGCTATTGCACTTCCTCCCCGATCCCTAAACGTCTTTGCTCTGAGAAAGATGCAGAAATGACAGAGAAAACTTTCCCAATGTCAAATAGATTGAAGCGTTCATTCTATCGATTTATGGTGAGCAAGGGTTTATTTAGTCTTTTAAGGCAGTGGTTCCCAAACGTTTTATAGTCCCGTACCCCTTCAAACATTCAACAACCAGCTGCGTTCTGTCAAATAGCACCAGGGTCAGCGCACTGTCAAATGCTGTTTTTTGCCATCATTGTAAGCCTGCCACACACACACACATTAAACATAAGAATGAGTGTGAGTTGTCGTCACAGCCCGACTCGTGGGAAGTGACAAAGAGCTCTTATAGGACCAAGGCACTGATAATAATAAATCATTGTGCTCTTTATTTAACCATCTTACATATAAAACCCGATTTGTTCAACAAAAATTGTGAATAACTCACCACAGGTTAAGGGTGTGCTTGAAAGGATGCACATAACTCTTCAATGTTGGGTCATATTGGAGAGAGTCTCAGTCTTAAATTATTTTCCACACAATCTGTGCCTGCGTTTAGTTTTCATGCCAGTGAGGGCCGAGAATCCACTCTCACAGAGGTACGTGGTTGCAAAGGGCATCAGTGTCTTAACAGTGCGATTTGCCAAGACAGGATACTCTGAGCGCAGCCCAATCCAGAAATCTGGCAGTGACTTCTGATTAAATTCTATTTTCACAGAACTGCTTGTTGCAATTTCAATGAGAATCTCTTGTTCAGATATTGGGAAGTGGACTGGAGGCAGAGCATGAAAAGGGATAACGAATCCAGTTTGTGTCCTCCGTTTCGGGAAAGTACCTGAGTAATTGCGCACCCAACTCACTCAGGTGGTTCGCTGTATCACATTTGACATTGTCCGTAAGCTTGAGTTTGCACACAAAAATTATACAATGATGGAAAGACCTGTGTGTTGTCCTTGTTAATGCAGACAGAGAGGAGCTCCAACTTCTTAATCATAGCCTTAATTTTGTCCCGTACATTGTATATAGTTGTGGAGAGTCCCTGCAATCCTAGATTCAGATCATTCAGGTGAGAAAAAACATCACCAAGATAGGCCAGTCGTGTGAGAAACTCGTCATCATGTAAGCGGTCAGACAAGTGAAAATGATGGTCAGTAAAGAAAACTTTAAGCTCGTCTCTCAATTCTAAAAAAAAGTGTCAATACTTTTCCCCTTGATAACCAGCGCACTTCTTCTGTATGTTGTAAAAACGTTACATGGTCGCTGCCCATATCATTGCATAATGCAGAAAATACACAAGAGTTCAGGGGCCTTGCTTTAACAAAGGTAACCATTGTCACACTGTAGCATCCAAAACATATTTCAAGCTGTCAGGCATTCCCTTGGCAGCAAGAGCCTCCCGGTGGATGCTGCAGTGTACCCAAGTGGCGTCGGGAGCAACTGCTTGCACGCGCGTTACCACTCCACTATGTCTCCCTGTCATGGCTTTTGTGCCATCAGTACAGATACCAACACATCTTGACCACCAAAGTCCATTTGATGTCACAAAGCTGTTCAGTACTTAAAAAATATCCTCTCCTGTTTTCCTGGTTTCCAGAAGAGGAAGTCTTCCTTAATTGACCCCCCATAAACATAACAGACATATACCAGGAGTTGTTGACTCATCCAGCTGTAACGCATAGAATTCACTGGCTTGTATGCAAAGCATTAACTGTTTCAAAACATCTCCTGCCATGTCTGATGCGTTGTGAAAGTCGTGAAACAGTGTTGTTTGATGAAGGCATTATCTGTATAGTTTTTGGGGCCTTTTGGGCCCAGCATTGTCCCAGCCATATCCGCAGCAGCAGGAAGAATGAAGTCCTCTAAAATAGTATGGGGCTTTCCTGTCCTAGCCACTCGGTAGCTCACCATATAAGACGCTTCTAGACCCTTCTTATTAATGCTATATGTTGCTTTTGTTGCTTTTGATATTGTGTTGTTATTTCGCTGAACACTAGATGGTTTCATTTTATTTTTGGCAGTGAAACGAGGCTACTCAGGCGAGAAAAAAACATCACCCGAATGTATAGCCCCGTTGGAAAATCTAAATGGACTGTTTGAAAATGTTTTATTTGGCGTACCCCCGACAGCATTGCACATACCCCAGTTTGATAATAGCTGTCCTAGGGCAACATACTGAATCCATAGACATTACAGTCCAATTGGAAAGTGTTCAGACCTCTTGACTTGTTCCACATTTTGTTACGTTACAGCCTTATTCTATAATGGATTAAATTGTTTCCCCCCCCCCCCCCCCTCATCAATCTACACACAATATCCCATAATGGCAAAGCAAAAACAGGTATTTAGAAATATTACATTTACATAAGTAAATCAGACCCTTAACTCAGTACTTTGTTGAAGCACCTTTGGCAACGATTACACCCTCAAGTCTTCTTGGGTATGAAGCTACACCAGTATTTGGGGAGTTTCTCCTATTCTTCTCTGCAGATCCTCTCAAGCTCTATCAGGTTGGATGGGGAGTGTCGCTGCATAGCTTTTTTCAGGTCTCTCCAGAGAAGTTTGATCAGGTTCAAGTCCAAGCTCTGGCTTGGCCACTCAAGGACATTCAGAAACTTGTCCCAAAGCCACTCCTGCATTGTCTTGGCTGTGTGCTTGGGGTGGTTGTCCTGTTGGAAGGTGAACCTTTGCGCCCAGTCTGAGGTCATGAGCACTCTGGAGCAGGTTTTCATCAAGGATCTCTCTGTACTTTGCTCCGTTCATCTTTCCCTCGATCCTGACTAGTCTCCCAGTCCCTGCCACTGAAAAACATCCCCACAGCATGATGCTGTCACCACCATGCTTCACCGTAGGGATGGTGCCAGGTTTCCTCCTGATGTGACGAGATTTCAATCTTGGTTTCATCAGACCAGAGAATCTTGTTTCTCATGGTCTGAGAGTTCTTTAGATGCCCGTTGGCAAACTCCAAGTGGGCTGTCATGTTCCTTTTACTGAGGAGGGGCTTCAATCTGGCCACTCTACCATAAAGGCCTGATGGTGGAGTGCTGCAGAGATGGTTGTCCTTCTGGAAGGTTCTCCCATCTCCACAGAGGAACTCTGGAGCTCTATCAGAGTGACCATCAGGTTCTTGGTCACCTCCCTGACCAAGGCCCTTCTCCCTCGATTGCTCAGTTTGGCTGGGCGGCCAGCTCTAGGAAGCATCTTGCTGGTTCCAAACTTCTTCCATTAAAGAAGGATGGAGGCCACTGTGTTCTTGGTACCCTTCCCCAGATCTGTGCCTCGACACAATCCTGTCTCGGAGCTCTAAGGGCAATTCCTTCAACCTCATGGCTTGGTTTTTGCTCTGACGTGCACTGTCAACTGTGGAATAAGGCTGTAGCATCTTAGAATGTGGAAAAGGGAAGTGGTCTGAATACATCCCAGATGCACCGAATGACAGAAGAGAAGCTTCATGTATCTAATTATAGACAAGTTTACTAACAAATAGTCTACCAAAATGTTGGAAATTATAAGCAGAAACACATCTAAATCAGTCAACAACAAAAAAACATCCTACACCCCCATTCAGAAAAATGGTTCTGCCGTCTCGGACTAGCCTACAGCTAGAAGGTTAGGTGTGGGCCTCAGATTGTCACATTTTTACATATAGTTGGGTGGTTGTGGTTATTAGCAGTTGCGGGTGAGTGCGGGTGAACAAACAACTGACCCATGCACCACTAACACAAACACACACACACACACACACGCAGCTCACCCCGTAGTAGAGGTTCTTGGCCAGTGTGTGGATCAGGACCATCGTCCCAGTGGCAGCAGAACCATACATAAAGATGCATGTATAGAAGTCATTGTACCTAGAAGACAACGGAGAAAAAAAACTATATTTATGCAAAATGATATGACTTATACTTCTATAAGTAATGACAATATTCTATGTTGTTAAAATAATGAAGTTGTCCTCTAAAGTGTGTGGTAGGGGCGATCCAATATAAGCACACAGGAAGAAGATTGATTGGATACATTTACTTCCATACATCTTCTCTTGTTATACTCTGGACATTTGTTATTTATGTCTAAATGGTGAAATAAATGTTGTCTAAATAAACTAGAAAATGTACATTTCCTGAAGAAAATGTGTGTTTCAAGTGTTAATACCAGAACATGGATCGTCCTGTCAGCGACACAACCAAGGCTATGATGAGCACTGTCAGCAGAGTGACCAACCAGCTGAGGATGACCACCGCCGTGGCATAGGCCAGCTCCTTGATGTAACGACCTCCTAGGAAAGAGAGAGGGACATACAGTACACAGCTAGTCAGGGACGGGGTCAATTCAGGAAGTAAACTGAAATTATATTTTCCCCTGTAGAAAGCCAATGAGGAAAATGTACATTAGAATTAGAATTTCAGTTTACTTCCTGAATTCAAATGGAATTTACCCCAACTCTGCTGTACACAGATAGTCATTAATCCTTTAACACACTTTAGAGGAAAATATCCAATAAAGGTCCCCCACATTACCAAACCCATCCTGCTCTGCTCAAACACATAAACCCTTTACACTCGTGGGAATTGGCCTATATGGATAGGGCTAAATAGAAATGTTTCTTACAGAAGAAATATGAAAAGCATAACCATGGTAGGAATTAAAAAGGGAACAATTTGGAGATTATGGGAAAATTATTAGACCAAAGTTGAGGATACCTGACAAAACTGAATCCCAACATTACACTGTTGATTTTGTGTGTCTTTTACATTTACTGTACTCTTCGATGCATTTGTTCATAACAAAATTTGACAATACTCCCCGCCTTCACACAATTGGTGGTGTTGTTTGCGCCATCCAAAACCAGTCCATTATAAATTGCAATCTGGGTCAAGTCGCAATCTATGCTCATGATGTCACTTACCCACATTACTGGGATGGGAGCACTTCTTAAATAGGTAGAGGAAGGTTGCCATGGCAGTCATGTAGTTGATAATGGTACCAACGCGGGCCGGGTACGCCACCACCACCATGCCAAGCAGGTCAAAGAACACCATGTTGCCATGACGATACTCCGAGGAGTCCGCCAGCTCCTCAGACATCACCAGGTGCTTCAGTACCGCCAGGATGTTGTCACCTAGGGATACGGGAAGGAGGGTAAGTAAAGTGCAGTGACATTTGATTTATTGAACCCAGTGGTGTAAATTGGGTACATAACAGGCCTCTTCCAGATGAGATTTAAGGTAGAATTTGTATTTATTAGAGATTGCCATTAGCTGCTAAAAACATAGTTTATGATGAGACTGAGAAGGCATTTCTAAAACGCTGTTACATTTGACATTCAGTCTAAAACGCTCTTTGGCCTAACAGTTATATCCATGGACATTATTTAGTTTATTTTATCTTTATTTAACTAGGCAAGTCAGTTAAGAACAAATTCTTATTTTCGATGACGGCCTAGGAACAGTGGGTTAGCTGCCTGTTCAGGGGGCAGAACGACAATTTAAAAAAAAAATGTTTTAAACCTTTCGGTTACTAGTCCAACGCTCTAACCACCAGGCTACCTGCCGCCCCATTAGATGAGAGGGTTTGTCTGATCAAATCCCAGATGGATTATATTGCTGTTGTGCCCTTTAGCCTGAAAAGCTGCAGTGATTCGCTGGTATACCGAGTAGTGCTTCAATAGAAGCATTTTCTAAACAAACAATGCAATGTATCAATCATTAAACCAACAACAGACAGACAAAGGGACCAGTGGGAGGATGAAAAACATGAATGTGCTGCATTCTATGCCAAGACAACATCAATCCCTAAACAAATAGAACACAAAATGCAGGGCTACATAAGCGTATTGTGTTTGTCTAGCATAGCGTTAGTGCGTTGTGATTACACTTAGGGATGGGTCAGTTGTGCTGCCTGTCTGTGATGTCCCCTGCTGTCGGTGGGTTATGAATGATCTCAGTATGCTGCAGAGCTGGGTTCAAATAATATAGAAAATTATTTAAAAGCTTTGTCTGTGCTTGATTGAGCTTGCCTGGCTTAAATGGACCAATAGAAATGTCCAAAACAGCAAATCGCACACATCTGTCACTCCATGGTAAGCTAGACTAGAGAAAATGCTTAAATTATTTGAAACATTTCCAATAGTAACTGAACCAAGGTCTGGTATGCTGCTAGTGCATCTCCCCCCTCTCTGTTTGCTTGAAAACACAAAAGTAAGTAAACAGCAGCCTAGCCTGGTAAAATGGCCAGCCGTGCACAAAGCTCCATTGTTCCAGTGTTCCGTTTGATATCTCCACGGAGTCCGTTCTGCCCCCAGAACGCAAACATAAAGCATTGCTTTCATTTGGATATTGGCTGCCTGGTAGCCTGGAATCCAAACTGACTTAGCTGTGTTTAAACTGAAACACTGGTTTAAGCAGGCTAGCTTGGCTGGTCCTCTGGGTTGGGGGAAACTAGGCCTCGTCATACTGAAATTATTTGATGTTTAGAGTTTCACTAATTCCCTCCATCCAGTCAGAGATTAAGAATTACACTACAAATTGAGGAAGGAATTAGTGATTTGCATCTAGTTTTGAAGCAGAACTAAGAGCATTTATCTTTAGTAGTTTTGAACCAGATTACAACTAGAACTAACAGTATGTACAGTTGAAGTCAGAAGTTTACATACACCTTAGCCAAATACATTTAAACTCAGTTTTTCACAATTACTGACATTTAATCATAGTAAAAATCCCCTGTCTTAGGTCAGTTAAGATCACCACTTTATTTGAAGAATGTGAAATGTCAGAATAATAGAGAATTATTTATTTCAGCTTTTATTTCTTTCATCACATTCCCAGTGGGTCAGAAGTTTACATACACTCAATTAGTATTTGGTAGCGTTGCCTTTAAGTAGTTTAACTTGGGTCAAATGTTTTGGGTAGCCTTCCACAAGCTTCCCACAATAAATTGCATTTTGGCCAATTCCTCCTGACAGAGCTGGTGTAACTGAGTCAGGTTTGTAGACCTCCTTGCTCGCAAACACTTTTTCAGTTCTGCCCACACATTTTCTATAGGATTGAGGTCAGGGCTTTGTGATGGCCACTCCAATACCGTGACTTTGTTGTCCTTAAGCCATTTTGCCATAACTTTGGAAGTATGCTTGCGGTCATTGTCCATTTGGAAGACCCATTTGCGACCAATCTTTAACTTCCTGACTGATGTCTTGAGATGTTGCTTCAATATATCCACATAATTTTCCTACCTCATGATGCCATCTATTTTGTGAAGTGCACCAGTTCCTCCTGCAGCAAAGCACCCCCACAACATGATGCTGCCATCGTCGTGCTTCACGGTTGGGATGGTGTTCTTCAGCCTCCCCTTTCCTCCAAACATAACGATGGTCATTAAGGCCAAACAGTTCTATTTTTGTTTCATCAGACCAGAGGACATTTCTCCAAAAAAGTACGATCTTCGTCCCTATGTGCAGTTGCAAACCGTAGTCTGGCTTTTTTATGGCGGTTTTGGAGCAGTGGGTTCTTCCTTGCCGAGCGGCCTTTCAGATTATGTCGATATAGGACACATTTTACTGTGGATATAGATACTTTTGTACCTGTTTCCTCCAGCATCTTCACACGGTCCTTTGCTCTTGTTCTGGGATTGATTTGCACTTTTCACACCAAAGTACATTCATCTCTAGGAGACAGAACGCGTCCCCTTCCTGAGCGGTATGACGGCTGCGTGGTCCCATTGTGTTTATACTTGCGTTTATACAGATGAACGTGGTAGCTTCAGGCGTTTGGAAATTGCTCCAAGGATTAACCAGACTTGTGGGGGTCAACAATTTTTTTCTGAGGTCTTGGCTGATTTCTTTTGATTTTCCCATGACGTCAAGACGTCAAGGCACTGAGTTTGAAGGTAGGCCTTGAAATACATCCACAGGTACACCTCCAATTGACTCAAATTATGTCAATTAGCCTACCAGAAGCTTCTATGACATTTTCTGGAATTTTCCAAACACAGTCAAATTAGTGTATGTAAACTTTGACCCACTGGAATTGTGATACAGTGAAATTATAAGTGAAATAATCTGTCTGTAAACAATTGTTGGAAAAATTACTTGTGTCATGCACAAAGTAGATGTCCTAACCGACTTGCCAAAACTATAGATTGTTAACAAGAAATTTGTGGAGTGGTTGAAAAATGAGTTTTAATGACTCCAACCTAAGTGTCTGTAAACTTCTGAATCTATAGTAGTTTTGGACCAGATTGCAACCAGAACTAACAGCATGCATCTATAGTAGTTTTGGACCAGATTGCAACCAGAACTAACAGCATGTATCTATAGTAGTTTTGGACCAGATTGCAACCAGAACTAACAGCATGCATCTATAGTAGTTTTGGACCAGATTGCAACCAGAACTAACAGCATGTATCTATAGTAGTTTTGGACCAGATTACAACCAGAAGTGAGAACATGAATCTAGTTTTGGACCAGATGTTAGGATAAAGATGAATTACTTCTAAAACAGATCCTGGTCCATTTATCATGGTAGTGGACAGACCAGACAACCTTCTAAGATATGGGGAAAATAGTATTTTCACGCCACTTCAATACCGAACTGCTTTCTCGCAGCAAGTTAAGAGAATTTTAACGTAGCAGGTTAGTAGAATTACCGCAGCAGGTTAGGAGAATTATGCTTACTATTGTAAACAATCACATATACAGTATCTCTTATGCGTGGGAATACTTTGAGAGACATTTCCAAAATTAAAATAACTTGGAGTTCATTTGCCTGTGTTTTTACAGTCTTATGTCCAACAACAAAAAAAATTGCTCAGAAAACTTGGAGAACCAAATAAATCCTGCGGGGCGCCAGTTAGGGAACCCTGCTTTAAGATATACTCTCTCACCTTCCTCGTCTGTTCCTTCTCCACCATACAGGGTTAGACTGCTATGTTGTTCAAAATAGCTCCTCAGGCTAGTAATATCTCATGACTGTCTTGATGGGCTGCTTCTATTTTAGATACTTTATTTCCCCCACTACTGTTTATGTGTGCTTGGTTGAGCAGTATGTGGTGTTTATTCTACTTGGTGGTTAGAGTAGAGTGCTTGGTTGAGCAGTATGTTGTGTTTATTCTACTTGGTGGTTAGAGGTTACAGTAGAGTGCTTGGTTGAGCAGTATGTTGTGTTTATTCTACTTGGTGGTTAGAGTATAGTGCTTGGTTGAGCAGTATGTGGTGTTTATTCTACTTGGTGGTTAGAGTATAGTGCTTGGTTGAGCAGTATGCGGTGTTTATTCTACTTGGTGGTTGGGGCGGCAGCGTAGCCTAGTGGTTAGAGCGTTGGACTAGTAACCGGAAGGTTGCGAGTTCAAACCCCCGAGCTGACAAGGTACAAATCTGTCGTTCTGCCCCTGAACAGGCAGTTAACCCACTGTTCCCAGGCCGTCATTGAAAATAAGAATTTGTTCTTAACTGACTTGCCTGGTTAAATAAAGGTAAAATAAAAAATAAAAAAAAAGAGTAGAGTGCTTGGTTGAGCAGTATGTGGTGTTTATGCTACCTGGTAGTTAGAGGTTAGAGTAGAGTGCTTGGTTGAGCAGTATGTGGTGTTTATTCTACTTGGTGGTTAGGGTAGAGTGCTTGGTTGAGCAGTATGTGGTGTTTATGCTACCTGGTAGTTAGAGGTTAGAGTAGAGTGCTTGGTTGAGCAGTATGTGGTGTTTATTCTACTTGGTGGTTAGGGTAGAGTGCTTGGTTGAGCAGTATGTGGTGTTTATTCTACTTGGTGGTTAGAGTAGAGTGCTTGGTTGAGCAGTATGTGGTGTTTATTCTACTTGGTGGTTAGAGTAGAGTGCTTGGTTGAGCAGTATGTGGTGTTTATTCTACTTGGTGGTTAGAGTAGAGTGCTTGGTTGAGCAGTATGTGGTGTTTATTCTACTTGGTAGTTAGAGGTTAGAGTAGAGTGCTTGGTTGAGCAGTATGTGTGCTACAGACAGTGGGGGTGTTTAAGCTACCTTGGCGTGAAGGTTAGAGGAGAGTGCTTGGTTGAGCAGTATGTGTGCTACAGACAGTGGGGGTGTTTAAGCTACCTTGGCGTGAAGGTTAGAGGAGAGTGACCGTCGGTAGAGGTTGAGCAGTATGTGAGGTGTGCTATAGCCGACAGCAGATTGTGTTTACACTACCAGGGAGTTAAGTGCTTGTTTGAGCAGTCGTTTTCATTAATGGATGGAATGTGGAGAGAGAGTAGGGAGCAGAGAGGGGCTACCTAGCTGTGTTGAGGACTAGGTTGTGAGCTACAGCCTACAGTGCAGTAGCACTGTCATTAATAAATGAGATATGGAGAGGGAGGGAGGGAGGGAGGGAGGGAGGGAGGGAGGGAGGGAGGGAGGGAGGGAGGGAGGGAGGGAAGGAGGGAGGGAAGGAAGGAGGGAGCAGACGGAGGGTAAAACACACTGTAATGGGTCAGAGTGCTCGTCTGAAGTGGGCTCTGAGGAATAGAAAGAGGTTGTCTGTCTGTACTAAAGTCAGTCCGATTGTCCGGTTGTTTGGAGTCATTTGTAAACTAACCTACAGCAGATCTGTCTGTCTGGCAGCCTGAGCTGAGCGTAGCCTACAGCAGATCTGTCTGTCTGGCATTCTGAGCTGAGTGTAGCCTACATCAGATCTGTCTGTCTGGCATTCTGAGCTGAGCGTAGCCTACATCAGATCTGTCTGTCTGGCAGCCTGAGCTGAGCGTAGCCTACATCAGATCTGTCTGTCTGGCAGCCTGAGCTGAGCGTAGCCTACAGCAGATCTGTCTGTCTGGCAGCCTGAGCTGAGTGTAGCCTACAGCAGATCTGTCTGTCTGGCCGCCTGAGCTGAGCGTAGCCTACAGCAGATCTGTCTGTCTGGCAGCCTGAGCTGAGCGTAGCCTACAGCAGATCTGTCTGTCTGGCGGCCTGAGCTGAGCCGAGCAAGGGAGCACAAAGAGAAGGAGAGGAGAGAAGAAGAGAAGAGAAGGTTATGAGAGGTGTAGATTGCCCATCTGGCCTGAGCTGAGCATTGGCATGTGGAGAGATGGAGTGAAGTTGATGGAGGGAGGTATAGCTTGCCTGATCTGATGGCGGGCGTTAGTGACCGTCCAGGACACAGCTCTGTTCACCTCAGCGTCTGGCACATCGCCACGTGAGCCAGCAGAGTGTGGTGCTGCAGTGACATGCTTGGTTCACCCTGGGAAGAAGGCATAGCCCACTTCCTCGTGCTTAACCCCCAGCAACAAGGACCTGAGCTGAGCTAGCCAAACACCATGGTAGAGGTCTCCTCAGACTCCCAGACACATGCATCACCAGCCTCAGATTGGAGACGGAGAAACGGCCCTCTTCCCACACACAGACAACAGTCTCTGTTCATAAAGGAGAAAGCACCGCTATGGGGCCCATAGAACTTACCTGCCCTCTGGATGGAGTCGGTCAGTATTCTGTCGGATGTGTCGTACTTGGTGTGGTAGAGGAAACCGTTCTCAATGAAGGCCAAATCAATTCCTACAGAGACACACAGGGAGGGACAAGAGGGTCAGGTCAGTGAGATTAACAATGCTCAGGTAGGGGGAATGGGAATGAACTGTTCATCTAGAGGCTAATGAGAAACACACTAAAGGATGAACTCAGACAACCATTAAATAAAGTGAAGGCAGTCGGATAGGCAGTCGGCTAGTCTGCCAGTAGGCTAGTCTGCCAGTAGGCTAGTCTGCCAGTCGGCTAGTCTGCCAGTAGGCTAGTCTGCCAGTAGGCTAGTCTGCCAGAAGGCTAGTCTGCCAGAAGGCTAGTCTGCCAGTCGGCTAGTCTGCCAGTCGGCTAGTCTGCCAGAAGGCTAGTCTGCCAGTCGGCTAGTCTGCCAGTCGGCTAGTCTGCCAGTAGGCTAGTCTGCCAGTAGGCTAGTCTGCCAGTAGGCTAGTCTGCCAGTAGGCTAGTCTGCCAGTAGGCTAGTCTGCCAGTAGGCTTGGCAGCAGAGCGGAGATCTAAGAAGGCAGGAGTTTTACCCTACCTGGAATGTTTCCAAAATCCCTGTAGATGCGGAAGTCCGTGTCAGATGGGATCACACCGCTCTGGAAGACTTCCTGTCCCACCACCGAGGCAAAGGGATGTTTGGCAGCATGGACATAGGCCTGGACCAACCAGGGGTTCTCAGGACCTGTGTGTGTGTGTGTGTGTGTGTGTGTGTGTGTGTGTGTGTGTGTGTGTGTGTATATATGCCCGCGTGTGTGTGTATATATATGTGTGTGTGTGTATGTGTGTGTATATGTGTGTGTGTGTGTATATGTGTGTGTGTGTCAATGAAGGAGAGCCAAGACAGGAGGGACTCGTAAAAGATGTGAAACCACCACTTTAAACTTGTACATAGAGTCCATCCTTTAAAGCAGGGGTTCTTAAACGTTTTCAGCCTTGGACCCAAATGAGAAATTCTGTGTTTTCCTGGGACCCAAGCTTAGGAAAATATGCAACTATACGTAAATATTGGTACATTTCATTGCCGTTATGCCTAAAACAAATGCAATATAGACAAAAACTAATAATGAAATAGCCATTTAAATATCTATTCATGTTTATTTTACCCATTAAAAACACCATTACATACCTGTCTAGGTTGGTACTGTAGCTGTTAAAATACAATCAATATTTTTCATTCTGAACTGGAAAAAAACTGACTGATCACATCACACAGATGTATAACAGAACCACGGGAGGCTGCTGAGAGGAGGAAGGTTTATAATAATGGCTGGAACGGAGAGAATGGAATGGCATCAAACACCTGGAAACCATGGAAACCATGTGTTTGATGTATTTGATACCATTCAGCTAATTCCGCACAAAACACATTGCGGGTGATACTCGTTATTTCTCAAAGTTTGTACAAAACCAAGAGAGAGAAACTCATCGCTCTATGTGCGTTTCATGACGATTGAGCTCAGTCAGAACTTGTGGCCAGCTTGAGTCCATTTGATGACAGCGGTAAGTGATGGCGAGTGGGAATGACAAGTCAGTGGCTGAGAGCACATCATCTGCTGCTGAACGACAAAGCTGCAGCGTGTGGGTCACGGAGTGTTCTTCAAGAAAACTGCAGAAAAAAGATCTGGTAAACGACGACGCACACACATCTTCCTCCCACTTGCGCGGCTGCCAAACTGAGCTGAGATACAGCTGCTAAACAGAGATCGCATTGAACAGTGAGCGCAGCTGCACTTGAACAAATCAATTCCAGTAATTCATTAAATAATTATACATGAACTATGACACTTTGCGCCCCACTATTAACAGGCCACGACCCACTATGGGCGCGACCCACTATGGGTGTGACCCATACTTTAAGAAAGGCTGCTTTAAAGGAGTAGGGCAGTCCCCGACTAAAGAAAATCTTGGTAGACCGAAAGTAGTCGGTTCTTTTTTAACATGTATTTTTCAATATATAGACACACCCTATGTGTTTTAATAAAATCAACTATATGCATCAAGCTTGTCTGATGCTTTAAGCTCACTGTAGGATTAAATAACACACAAATGACTCAAGAGGGAGTCATTTGGGAAGATAGGGAAGATAACAACTTTAACCCGACCATCTTCCTCCTGCTGGCTTTCATAGATTCTGCCACTACTCTCCTGAAGTTGCCGGTAAAAGGCTACACGAAGAGTCAGCAACCTTACTCATGTTGAATGCCAATTTATCTTAACATTTCTATCGATCTGCATGCCAGTTATGATTTTCATATACACATTTTCATGGAACACTTTCATTTAATTTATAATAACATCTTCATATGTCAAAATCATTGTCATGTGGTTAATCAAAATGATATCCAAATCTGCAGAAGTCAGGGCATTCACACTTCTTGTGCTTCGCTGAGCAGTGCAGAGCTGTTGTCAAGGAAGTGAGTTTGTGTTTTCTACAGGATGTACTGCCCCCACCTACCGTCAACCAATCAGGTCAATGCAGAGCTATACAGAGCCCCCCACATTGTTATAACATTTGGGAGGAGCATAGCGATGCGGTACAGGGCTGGATTGCGTCCCATACCACATTTTCAGATCAAGCATAAATTGTCTTTTAGTCTAGGCCTCCACAATGGATTAGTTCACTGAGATGGGCGAATATATATATATATATATGGTTTACCCTAATTAGTCCCACCAGTCTACTAATTGAGGTAAATTCCAAGCATAAGATATTCACATTTACAACATCAGCCAGTTTCCTTCTGCAGCCAGTGAATTGATTTTCCTAACACACCTCTCTCTCCTCAAGCTGACATTGCTGGGGGCCATTTGCATTCTGCAGGTGTTCCTGTACGACAGCTCTATTCCGTTCCCTGAGGGCCAGGAAGGTTTGTTCAGCTGCTGACACAGACACCTAAATAAATATGTTCCATTGGCCTGGATCCAGGTCCAATCACTGGTCTAAAACACAGAGTAGGTAGAAGTTGCCCCTAACCCCTACCCCACAGATCTAGGATCAGATACTACTTTATTTCTTCTCCTGGTTAAGGTTAGGTTTGGGAGTAGGCTAATCTGATCCTAGATCGGTGGTGTAGGGGGCACCTTCTACTTAGAAAACACCAATTCTTTGTCCCCTCATCCCAGCTGCCTCCACCTACCACCTGTGAGTGTGTGTGTGTGTGTGTGTGTCCACCTACCTGTCTGAAACACCACCTCTTTGCCGCCCACCCCTGCAGCCTCCAGGTTGATGAAGGCTCGGACCTGCTTGGCCCAGGGATGCTGAGTGATGAAGCCATGACTCGCCTGGGGTGCAGGGGAGAAGAGGTTTATAAAACAATATTTCACATTCCATATGTCATTTAATATCATTTTACAAGAACAAGCAACCCTTACACAAGAGGAATAGCATTTATGATTCTGGCTGAAAATGTATGTCACTCGAAATGTGATTGTGTAAACTTAGTTGACCTCCTAACATCCTGTCCAGTGTTCACTAGTGTCTCTCTCTGTCCAGTGTTCACTAGTGTCCCCCAGTGTCTCTCTCTGTCCAGTGTTCACTAGTGTCCCCCAGTGTCTCTCTCTGTCCAGTGTTCACTAGCATCCCCCATTGTCCCTCTCTGTCCAGTGTTCACTAGTGTCCCCCAGTGTCTCTGTCCAATGTTCACTAGTGTCCCTCTCTGTCCAGCGTTCACTAGTGTCCCTCTCTGTCCAGTGTTCACTAGTGTCCCTCTCTGTCCAGTGTTCACTAGTGTCCCCCAGTGTCCAGTGTTCACTAGTGTCCCTCTCTGTCCAGTGTTCACTAGTGTCCATCTCTGTCCAGTGTTCACTAGTGTCCCTCTCTGTCCAGTGTTCACTACTGTCCCCCAGTGTCCCTCTCTGTCAAGTGTTCACTAGTGTCCCTCTGTCAAGTGTTCACTAGTGTCCCTCTCTGTCCAGTGTGCACTACTGTCCCACAGTGTCTCTCTCTGCCCAGTGTTAATTAGTGTCCCCCAGTGTCGCTCTCTGTCCAGTGTTCACTACTGTCCCACAGTGTCGCTCTCTGTCCAGTGTTCACTACTGTCCCACAGTGTCTCTCTCTGTCCAGTGTGCACTACTGTCCCACAGTGTCTCTCTCTGCCCAGTGTTAATTAGTGTCCCCCAGTGTCGCTCTCTGTCCAGTGTTCACTACTGTCCCACAGTGTCTCTCTCTGCCCAGTGTTCACTACTGTCCCACAGTGTCTCTCTCTGCCCAGTGTTCACTACTGTCCCACAGTGTCGCTCTCTGTCCAGTGTTCACTACTGTCCCACAGTGTCTCTCTCTGTCCAGTGTTCACTACTGTCCCACAGTGTCTCTCTCTGTCCAGTGTTCACTACTGTCCCACAGTGTCTCTCTCTGTCGTGTTCACTAGTGTCCCTCTCTGTCCAGTGTCTCTCTCTCTCTGTCCAATGTTCACTACTATCCCACAGTGTCTCTCTCTGTCCAGTGTTCACTACTGTCCCACAGGGTCTCTCTCTGTCCAGTGTTCACTAGTGTCCCTCTCTGTCGTGTTCACTAGTGTCCCTCTCTGTCCAGTGTTCACTACTGTCCCACAGGGTCTCTCTCACCTGCAGCACATTCTCCTCAGCTCCATTGAAGAGGAACACCACCCCATGTCGTAGAGGTGTGGAGAGGTTGGCCAGGGAGTGAAGCACCTCCAACATCACCGCACAGCTCACTGCATCGTCACTTGCACCTGTCCCACACACAGGTTACATGGGGTCAGAGACTGAGGAAGGCTGGCACAGTAACACTCTGTGTGTGTGGTCTCATAAAACTATATGGATGTGTCCCTGAATATTGGTGTGTGTGTGTGTGGTGTGGTGTGGTGTGGTGTGGTGTGGTGTGTGTGTGTGTGTGTGTGTGTGTGTGACACAAGTAATGCCCTGCTGAAATTCCTGCCTGGAAGGCTGATTGCATAATCACACAGTGGGAGCAACAGTCATCACTTACTACCTAACCATCAGACAAGCAACACAATGACAGCAACACTACCCTAACCATCAGACAAGCAACACAATGATAGCATCAGTACCCTAACCATCAGAAAAGCAACACAATGATAGCAACACTACCCTAACCATCAGACAAGCAACACAATGATAGCAACACTACCCTAACCATCAGACAAGCAACACAATGTGATCTACAGTTCCCTAACCATCAGACAAGCTACACAATGTGATCAACAGTATCCTAACCATCAGACAACCTACACAATGTGATCAACAGTACCCTAACCATCAGACAACCTACACAATGTGATCAACAGTACCCTAACCATCAGACAAGCAACACAATGATAGCAACACTACCCTAACCATCAGACAAGCAACACAATGATAGCAACAGTGCCCTAACCATCAGACAAGCTACACAATGTGATCAACAGTACCCTAACCATCAGACAAGCTACACAATGTGATCAACAGTACCCTAACCATCAGACAAGCTACACAATGTGATCTACAGTTCCCTAACCATCAGACAAGCTACACAATGTGATCAACAGTACCCTAACCATCAGACAACCTACACAATGTGATCAACAGTACCCTAACCATCAGACAAGCAACACAATGTATTCAACAGTACCCTAACCATCAGACAAGCAACACAATGATAGCAACACTACCCTAACCATCAGACAAGCAACACAATGATAGCAACAGTGCCATAACCATCAGACAAGCTACACAATGTGATCAACAGTACCCTAACCATCAGACAACCTACACAATGTGATCAACAGTACCCTAACCATCAGACAAGCTACACAATGTGATCAACAGTACCCTAACCATCAGACAAGCTACACAATGTGAGCAGCAGTACCCTAACCATCAGACAAGCAACACAATGTGATCTACAGTTCCCTAACCATCAGACAAGCTACACAATGTGATCAACAGTACCCTAACCATCAGACAAGCTACACAATGTGATCAACAGTACCCTAACCATCAGACAACCTACACAATGTGATCAACAGTACCCTAACCATCAGACAAGCTACACAATGTGATCAACAGTACCCTAACCATCAGACAAGCTACACAATGTGATCAACAGTACCCTAACCATCAGACAAGCAACACAATGTGATCTACAGTTCCCTAACCATCAGACAAGCTACACAATGTGATCAACAGTACCCTAACCATCAGACAAGCAACATAATGTGATCTACAGTTCCCTAACCATCAGACAAGCTACACAATGGGATCAACAGTACCCTAACCATCAGACAAGCTACACAATGTGATCAACAGTACCCTAACCATCAGACAAGCTACACAATGTGATCAACAGTACCCTAACCATCAGACAAGCTACACAATGGGATCAACAGTACCCTAACCATCAGACAAGCTACACAATGTGATCAACAGTACCCTAACCATCAGACAACCTACACAATGTGATCAACAGTACCCTAACCATCAGACAAGCTACACAATGTGATCTACAGTTCCCTAACCATCTGACAAGCTACACAATGTGATCAACAGTACCCTAACCATCAGACAAGCTACACAATGTGATCAACAGTACCCTAACCATCAGACAAGCAACACAATGTATTCAACAGTACCCTAACCATCAGACAAGCTACACAATGTGATCAACAGTACCCTAACCATCAGACAACCTACACAATGTGATCAACAGTACCCTAACCATCAGACAAGCTACACAATGTGATCAACAGTACCCTAACCATCAGACAAGCAACACAATGTGATCAACAGTACCCTAACCATCAGACAAGCTACACAATGTGATCAACAGTACCCTAACCATCAGACAAGCAACACAATGTGATCTACAGTTCCCTAACCATCAGACAAGCAACACAATGTGATCAACAGTACCCTAACCATCAGACAAGCAACACAATGTATTCAACAGTACCCTAACCATCAGACAAGCTACACAATGTGATCAACAGTACCCTAACCATCAGACAAGCAACACAATGTGATCAACAGTACCCTAACCATCAGACAAGCTACACAATGTGATCAACAGTACCCTAACCATCAGACAAGCTACACAATGTGATCAACAGTACCCTAACCATCAGACAAGCTACACAATGTGATCAACAGTACCCTAACCATCAGACAAGCTACACAATGTGATCAACAGTACCCTAACCATCAGACAAGCTACACAATGTGATCTACAGTTCCCTAACCATCAGACAAGCTACACAATGTGATCAACAGTACCCTAACCATCAGACAAGCTACACAATGTGATCAACAGTACCCTAACCATCAGACAAGCAACACAATGTGATCTACAGTTCCCTAACCATCAGACAAGCAACACAATGTGATCTACAGTTCCCTAACCATCAGACAAGCAACACAATGTGATCTATAGTTCCCTAACCATCAGACAAGCAACACAATGTGATCTACAGTTCCCTAACCATCAGACAAGCTACACAATGTGATCAACAGTACCCTAACCATCAGACAAGCTACACAATGTGATCAACAGTACCCTAACCATCAGACAAGCAACACAATGTGATCTACAGTTCCCTAACCATCAGACAAGCTACACAATGTGATCAACAGTACCCTAACCATCAGACAAGCAACATAATGTGATCTACAGTTCCCTAACCATCAGACAAGCTACACAATGGGATCAACAGTACCCTAACCATCAGACAAGCTACACAATGTGATCAACAGTACCCTAACCATCTGACAAGCTACACAATGTGATCAACAGTACCCTAACCATCAGACAAGCTACACAATGTGATCAACAGTACCCTAACCATCAGACAAGCAACACAATGTGATCTACAGTTCCCTAACCACTTTAAGTCTACTTAGGCTTTTAGAACTGACCATCAGACAATCTACTGCCTCCTTCAGCCCCGTATCCCCGTCTTAGAACGTCAAAAAAACACAAAAGGAGGGTGATATTCCACTAGACACATCAAAAGGAGGGTGATATTCCACTAGACACATCAAAAGGAGGGTGATATTTCACTAGACACATCAAAAGGAGGGTGATATTTCACTAGACACATCAAAAGGAGGGTGATATTTCACTAGACACATCAAAAGGAGGGTGATATTTCACTAGACACATCAAAAGGACGGTGATATTTCACTAGACACATCAAAAGGAGGGTGATATTCCACTAGACACATCAAAAGGAGGGTGATATTTCACTAGACACATCAAAAGGAGGGTGATATTTCACTAGACACATCAAAAGGAGGGTGATATTTCACTAGACACATCAAAAGGAGGGTGGTATTTCACTAGACACATCAAAAGGAGGGTGATATTCCACTAGACACATCAAAAGGAGGGTGATATTTCACTAGACACATCAAAAGGAGGGTGATATTTCACTAGACACATCAAAAGGAGGGTGATATTTCACTAGACACATCAAAAGGAGGGTGATATTTCACTAGACACATCAAAAGGAGGGTGATATTTCACTAGACACATCAAAAGGAGGGTGATATTTCACTAGACACATCAAAAGGAGGGTGATATTCCACTAGACACATCAAAAGGAGGGTGATATTCCACTAGACACATCAAAAGGAGGGTGATATTTCACTAGACACATCAAAAGGAGGGTGATATTTCACTAGACACATCAAAAGGAGGGTGATATTCCACTAGACACATCAAAAGGAGGGTGATATTTCACTAGACACATCAAAAGGAGGGTGATATTTCACTAGACACATCAAAAGGAGGGTGATATTTCACTAGACACATCAAAAGGAGGGTGATATTCCACTAGACACATCAAAAGGAGGGTGATATTTCACTAGACACATCAAAAGGAGGGTGATATTTCACTAGACACATCAAAAGGAGGGTGATATTTCACTAGACACATCAAAAGGAGGGTGATATTTCACTAGACACATCAAAAGGAGGGTGATATTTCACTAGACACATCAAAAGGACGGTGATATTTCACTAGACACATCAAAAGGAGGGTGATATTTCACTAGACACATCAAAAGGAGGGTGATATTTCACTAGACACATCAAAAGGAGGGTGATATTTCACTAGACACATCAAAAGGAGGGTGATATTCCACTAGACACATCAAAAGGAGGGTGATATTTCACTAGACACATCAAAAGGAGGGTGATATTTCACTAGACACATCAAAAGGAGGGTGATATTTCACTAGACACATCAAAAGGAGGGTGATATTTCACTAGACACATCAAAAGGAGGGTGATATTTCACTAGACACATCAAAAGGAGGGTGATATTTCACTAGACACATCAAAAGGAGGGTGATATTCCACTAGACACATCAAAAGGAGGGTGATATTTCACTAGACACATCAAAAGGAGGGTGATATTTCACTAGACACATCAAAAGGAGGGTGATATTTCACTAGACACATCAAAAGGAGGGTGGAATTCCACTTTCTGCCCCACTAGGCCAGCCCCATTCCACCACTATCAGTAGGAAATCTCTCCACGGTTAACTGTGGCTGTTGTGTTAGCCACTGTCTCATCCTGCAGTGCAATATTGTTGTTGACAGTCCGGTATTCTATTGTTGTTGACAGTCCGGTATTCTATTGTTGTTGACAGTCCGGTATTCTATTGTTGTTGACAGTCCGGTATTCTATTGTTGTTGACTGTCCGGTATTCTATTTCAGGGCCCTGTCTTTCAAAGATAATTCATAAAAATCAAAATAACTTCACAGATCTTCATTGTAAAGTGTGTAAACACTGTTTCCCATGCTTGTTCAATGAACCATAAAGAATTCATGAACATGCACCTGTGGAACGGTCGTTAAGACACTAACAGCTTACAGATGGTAGGCAATTAAGGTCACAGTTATGAAAACTTAGGACACTAAAGAGGCCTTTCTACTGACTCTGAAAAACACCAAAAGAAATATGCCCAGGGTCCCTGCACATCTGTGTGAATGTGCCTCAGGCATGCTGCAAGGAGGCATGGACTGGCAAAAAGTGCTCTTCACTGACGAGTCGCGGTTTTGTCTCACCAGGGGTGATGGTCGGATTTGCGTTTATCGTCGAGGGAAAGAGTGTTACACCGAGGCCTGTACTCTGGAGCGGGATTGATTTGGAGGTGGAGGGTCCTTCATGATCTGGGGTGGTGTGTCACAGCATCATCGGACTGAGCTTGTTGTCATTGCAGGCAATCTCAACGCTGTGCGCTACAGGGAAGACATCCTCCTCCCTCATGTGGTACCCTTCCTGCAGGCTCATCCTGACATGACCCTCTAGCATGACAATGCCACCAGCCATACTGCTCGTTCTGTGTGTGATTTCCTGCAAGACAGGAATGTCAGTGTTCTGCCATGTCCATGAGGAGGAGATGCACTGCAGTACTTAATGCAGCTGGTGGCCACACCAGATACTGACCTTTACTTTGGATTTTGACCCCCCCCCCCCCCCCCCTTTGTTCAGGGACACATTATTCCATTTCTGTTAGTCACATGTCTGTGGAACTTGTTCAGTTTATGTCTCAGTTGTTGAATCTTATGTTCATACAAATATTTACACGTTAAGTTTGCTGAAAATAAACGCAGTTGACAGTGAGAAGACGTTTCTTTTTTTGCTGAGTTTATATAGGAAAGAAAAACATTGGAGGAAAACCCAAAACAAGAAGTCGAGACCTGCCTAGAGATTTCCTGTCGAGCAGGTTCTCTTTCTTATGAAGGTAGAAACAACACAAGGAGTACTAACCAGGCCAATGTTTTTTACTGAAACACCCAACAACTACAGCAGTTAATCAGGGACTGAGGAGGATGATATTTATTGTAGGCCTAGGAACGCTATCGACTTGGAGCTTAGGCTATACTCAGTATGTGAATATTTATACTCAATGATATGTGATATATAGGCTGCTACAGTATATGTTAAAATGACTCACATTGACACGTTGTGTAAGAAGGGAGGGAGCAAAAGAGAAGGAGAGTAAAAAACAGAATAAGAGAGAGTAAGAGGGAGAGTAAAAGACAGAATAAGAGAGAGTAAAAGACAGAGTAAGACAGAATAAGAGAGAGTAAAAGACAGAATAAGAGAGAGTAAGAGGGAGAGTAAAAGACAGAATAAGAGAGAGTAAAATACAGAATAAGAGAGAGAGTAAGAGGGAGAGTAAAAGACAGAATAAGAGAGAGTAAGAGGGAGAGTAAAAGACAGAATAAGAGAGAGTAAAATACAGAATAAGAGAGAGAGTAAGAGGGAGAGTAAAAGACAGAATAAGAGAGAGTAAGAGGGAGAGTAAAATACAGAATAAGAGAGAGTAAAAGACAGAATAAGAGAGAGAGTAAGAGGGAGAGTAAAAGACAGAATAAGAGAGAGTAAGAGGGAGAGTAAAAGACAGAATAAGAGAGAGTAAGAGGGGGAGTAAAAGACAGAATAAGAGAGAGAGTAAGAGGGAGAGACAGAAAGAGAATCGTATAATCCAGCCCTGCGTAGTGGACAGGCCGGTCAGGCCGTGCGACAACTAATGTTGTCAAAAAACAGTAGTCTTGTTACCCTCAGAAATGTGTGTGTGTGTGTGTGTAGTGTGTTATATCGACAGCGTATGTCTATGTGAGTGCGCGGGCTCATGTGTGTGTGTGTGTGTGTGTTAAACAGAGCCAACAGGTGACTGTTGCTTCCTCCCTGTTCACACACACTTCCCCATTGGGCCTTGCTTGATAACAGAGAACAACCATCACGTGGGACAATGCATGTGCTAATTCTTTCTTCTGTTTTTTTTTTCTCCACAATGTGCATGTTTTGAATTCCTGAATCCAGCTTCCTCTGTCTGAGAGTATGTGGAAGCCAGGGAGGAAGGAAACATGCCAATGCCTGGGTTGTGTTTATTTTCTTGCTCCCCATCCAATGTATTTAACAACCTCTTCTGGTATCAATTTCCTGGTTTAAAGGTACAGAACTTCGTGTCCAGACTTTAGAGAACATTCATTTCTCTTCAGGGGTTATGGGGAATGAATTATAGTTGGAGAACTGTATGTAGGCTTAATCTGAGATTCAGTCTGAAACTATTCTTAGTTTGCACCATGTTGGACTGTAAGTCGTAGCCTGTTTTGTCCTCTCTGTTTTCAGGGATATGATGGTGTAATTACATTTAATGGAGAGTAAAGGCGTCAGCATTCTTCCATTCAGCTGGCGCATAGCCGTAATCCCTTAAAAGGCCGTCACTTGAAAAACGAGAAACAAAAGCGGCAATGGTACTATTTGTCCAATTTGAGACACTATACACTTCTTCAAAATAGTCCGAATGAATCTAAGATAACTCAAGCAATCTGTCATTAACTTTGACGTTTTTGCCAGAAGAGATCTTAGTCACGCAATTTTAATATCTAACTAAGATGTTTGGTGCAGTATTTCGCAACGAAAAAATGTGCATGAAAATGAGTCATCACCTCGTTGAATGACAGAAAATACTTTATTGAAGAATCCCTACTGTTGACCAATCACCGACTAAGGGGCGTAGACTTCAGCTCTGAAATTCCTCTTGCCTCAAGAAGAAACGTTGAGTGGCCAAACAGCCAGAAATAAAATCTCACCGAAGTCCAAAAGGTTGTCATAATATATACGCAAACTCTACTGCGCTGTTTAGGCTGGGACGCCTTATATATATATATAGAACATGTTTTTTTATGTATTTTTTTTTTTAAATATGATGATTTTGCGTTCACGTTACTGTATGAACTAATAGGACCTCCCCACCCAACTGTGGTTGTACTACAGTACACCACCACTACTACTGTTGCTTACTGTCTTGACCAAAATAACAAACATCTCTGTCAGAATCAGTCATACACTCGACCATTTGTGCCTTAAATAACATGTATTTTAGCTATTTTCTTCAGTAATGTAACTGTAACTAACAACACTACTCACACAGACAAGATCGTATCCACTAAATGAAATGTAAGGGAAGCAGACCCAGGCCTGGTCATCGCTAGAGATTGTATTCGGCCTGTTGTGTGTGAAAACCATGGTTGTGTTTTCATGGTGTTTTGTGTGTGTGTGTGTGTGTGTATGTATGTATGTGTGTGTGTGTGTATATGGTGTCCCGGGAGTGGTGAATAATAAACCCTAAGATATAATAAAGACTAATTGGTTGTGTTGTATTGTACCAGGACTGTTGGCCACAGAGTCAAAGTGGCAGTTGGCCAGCATGAGGTGCTGAGCCCCAGCCTTGGGCTCCAGGCGGACAGCGATGTTGCTGACCCGGTCGTAGTAGGAGGTGAACCCTCCCAGGAAGTCAATGCTGAAGGAGCCTGTGGGTCGCTGGACGTCCACAGTGACAGAGTGGGGTCCTGAGGCGCTGTCGGCCTTGATGTGCTCAATCTGCTCTAGCAGGAAGTTAACCGTTAAGATCTCATTCTCCGGGCTGCCCGTGGGACGGGGACCGACGCTGGTGATACGCTCCAGGTGCTTCCTGGCAGAAAGGGAAAGGCATGCAGGGAGTGAGTCAGCAAATCAGGTGAGACATGTTAAGTAAAGGCCTACTACATCTGCAGTTTCTATCAAGTTTCATTTAAATCATTTTGAAAAAGTTGTTTTAATAAGTATGAACAGTTTCTAGAGTTGTGCTTTGCTTTCAGCAAGCATAGCTAATAACTTCCAAATGTAGGCTAGGCCTAATATTATGATCCCTTTTGACCTGACGTATACTACGTTTTGTTGTGCATAATCATATTAGAAGAGTTAAAACATTGCGAGGCATCATGGCAATGTTTTAAAGTGGGATATGACTTCTGTCATCCCGTACTGTTTGACTAGTCATATCAGTACTGTAAATAGCCTACTGTAGAGCCTGTTTATTCGTTTTCTTAGAGACAAAGCCTTTCCTGTTTCTTTGGTTTGCAAAAATTCTGGCAGCTACAATAAGATCCACACCAATAAAGCTGTAGGTCATTTGACACTCCACAGGGTCTATGTGGTAGTTTACATTGAGGTAGCCTATGTAGACACTCACCCCCACCCCTTCCCTAGTCTGCTACCAAATATGTTTGAGCTGTCATGCGCCAATGCCTATGTTCATTGTCAAGGAGCCAAACAGTTTTGTCACCACAGGAGTTGGCAATACAGCACAAACAGATCTGGGACCAGACTACCACTTCCCTTACGCCACCAAAAACAGGAAGAAGTCCCCATAGACTGTATGGCTGTGGATAGGTCAACTAGACTGTAAAATCCAAATGACTCCAGATGATTCCCTTACCTGTAGCCTATGTCTGACATGTTTGCCCTCAGATTATGTAGGTGTCACATTATTTGACACTTTCATAAGGCTAATGTACATTGTCCCCACCCCTTCAATTCCCTTCCTCCACTAAAGAGAGGAGGAAGTCTACATGGACTGTGTGGGTGTGGCTAGGTCTAGGTAGACTGTAGTGTCCTTAATGACTCCAGGTGGTTTTCATTCCTGTATGTTAGCTTTAGGGTTGCCCTCAGATTATATCACCTACTGTATGTGTCCCATCTAACACATTCATCAGGTTTATGTGTCTACATCTCTCTAACTAGTAGTGTCATAAAGCAGGATTTTATCAAATAAGCATCCAACTGCTCTCTGATTAACTGAAAAGCAGCCTTGTATATGTTTATTACGGGAATATAGGAAATAAAATAAGTAGTTCATTTAGAAAATGGTGTTATGCTACAATTATTCAAATGTAGAGGATAACTGGTCTATTTGTGTCTGATATTTCTTCACTATTGACAACTATTGTCAGACAGACTATGTCAGCGCCACAAACTGTCAAGAAACAATGGAGAAGGGTGTCTTTATATTTCCCCCGCCACTCCCTCCTATGAACCGACCGTTAGCTACACCCTAGCGACACCTGACATGGGTTACCTACAACGACAACTAGTACCAGTGGCTTGTAGCGTAGCTAGGTGGAACCAACTCTGAGATAACCTTTCCTCTAGTTGTTTATCTCAGAGTTGGTGTCGTTAACGCCGTACTGCAAACTGGAAGCGATCGCAATGGAAGAAGTAACGTTAGGCTAATATCAGAGATTCTATACATGCAATTTGTTGAGAATATAGCTATCTACAATTCAATTGACAACAGTATCAAGATTTACCTTGCCCTGATAGCATTGAACTCGCCAGTAGACTTTCCAATGACTAGCTGCTGTAATGATAAATGAACGACTCCCCACAGCACCAGAATAAATACAGTCACCAGTGCCACTCCGACGCCTTCGTGTAGCAGGTACAAGCTCACTTCAGGCTTCTTTTTCACTTCACTACAGCCGTTGATTCCACATTGATCCTGAGAGTCATTCTTATTTTCCGATACATTGTTTTGCGTAAAGGATTTTATTCTCCTAATAGTGGTGTCCTTCTCCATCTTTGCCACTGGTACACATATATATGAACGTCCAATACACCAGCAACCGTCGCTTCTGGAACACCGGACAGATCACGAAGAGGGACAAACTTCTCTCACTACAAGCAGAGGGGAAAAGGCGAAGCGAGAGAGATAACTGGGGCCAAAATCTGTCATCTCCAGCAGTTGGCGCTTTTTCGCTCGCCTGACGAGTTTTGTATGGAGCTCAATGAGTGTCGAATATGGTTAACAAAACATTTTATAACTTATTTGCTCGAATATAAGTTCCTAATGATTAGGTTGTTATGAGTGCACTGATATAAGTAGGACACGTTACACCCCGGCTACTTTGAGAAAAACCACTGGGTGCGTTTGTAAATTGCCTCCAGTGTGCTCTGGGTCGTTCCTAAATTCAGAGAGTATATACAAGGCTACCCATAAACCCTAGCGGTCAAATAGGGAAATGGTTCCAATCGTTTTTCCACCATTTCTTTTTTCCATAGGGAATAAGAAACACTTTAAAAAGGGCTGTGTTTTGTGTAGGCTTACCCTGGCGTGAATTTTTGATAACCGCCTAAATCTCTCTTGGACAAGGTGAATTGTATCAATATATCATCTGTATTTACTCTCAGATTTGAAAATGTAAATTAGTATCAATGTAGACATCCTGCAAGACTACAAATCCCTGCAAGCTCCTGCAAGTCATCTCTAGCTGACACCTTTGCTAACAGGTATTGTGTCAATTTAGAACTTGCACAAGACAGTTCACAGAATTGTAAATGTATTTATTTTTTGCCAATTTATTCATTACGAAATTTAGCTAACATTAGATAGTTAATCCAGAGATTCTTACCGATTCGGCAGTCTAGTCCAGATCACCATGAATGGCATTTATAATTCTTTATGATAGCCACATTAGCAGCTAATTAGCATTTCATATTGGGGGGTTAAATACAGGTGAATATATAAGTCACCTTGTCCTAGAGAGATTTACACAATTATCAAAACATCACGCCAGGGTAAGCCAAAACAAAAGAACAGCACTTATTTTAAGATTCTAAAAATCACTATGGGAAAAATGAATGATAGAAAAACGATTGGAACCATTTCCTTCTTTGACTGCTAGGTTTTATGGGTATTATGACTCATACTGTGGTACTCTATACACTCGTATCCACCGTGGACCGGTTCGCATATAAAACATTGTCCATTCAGTCTGCAAAGGCGTCGATTTCCTCCGTAACTTGATTTATTTGTGAGTAAAAATTGTTTTTAAAAATCTCGCCAATAAATTAAGAAATCGAGTTAAGGAGGAATATTGAATTAAGGAGGAAATCCTAAGTGGAGAATGATTGTTTTATGTGCGAATTGGTCCATGAGGGATATGTGTGTAAAGCCGGCTGCATACATTCCCTTCGGACGGTAAAATGAAACGACTCAATATCGCCATCTGCCGGCCTTTGGGATAGGTTGAAATGTTTAAACTTTCCTACCTAATTTCTTCTTTTTTTATTAAACTTGTTGTGCTCATTGCAATGGTTTACTATTTAATTTCACTAATATACAGGAAACTACCAAAATAAAGGAAACACCAATATAACTCTTCTTAATAGGCTGTTGGGCCACCACGAGCCACCAGAACAGCTTCAATGCTCCTTGGCATAGATTCAACAAGTGTCTGGAAAACTATTGGAGGGATCTGACACTATTCTTCCACGAAAAATTCCATAATTGAGTGTTTTGTTGATGGTGGTGTTAAACACTTTCTCGGGCGCTGCTCCAGAATCTCCCATACGCCTTCAATTGGGTGGAGATCTGATGACTGAGACACACACACACACACACACACACCCTTTAAACCCGCTATGCTCCTTTGCGACCCCTCTTTCAAAGTCATTGAGATCTCTTCTAGCCACGGTAGCCAAAATAATAGGCAGCTGGGCATTTCTATACACGACCTTAAACTTATTTGAATTGCTAAATTAACACAGGAACCACACCTGTGTGGAAGTACCTGTATTCACTATACTTTGTATCCCTCATTTAGTGTTTCCTTTATTTTGGCAGTTACCTGTAGTGTTCCAGTATGTGAACTGCCTGTGAAGCAGAAGGTAGTGATATTGTGCACCCTACAGACCATTTCTTGATACTGCGTGATCCTCTACAGTACTGATCAAAACAGGCAACAAATGGCAATTATATTATTACACTATTCAGAGCATCATACTGCATTTCCAACACAATACAATAAAACATGTTATCTTATTCACAGGAATTGTCATTGATACTCACTGCTTTAGCACACTCTGCCAACCCAGATGTCTTAGCCGTGTCTGAATCCTGGCTTAGCAAACCACCAAAAACCCTGAAATCTCCATTGCTAACTATAACGTTTTCCGCCAAGATAGAACTGCCAAAGTGTTGCAATCTACTGCAAAGATAGCCTGCAGAGTTCTGTCTTACTATCCAGATCTGTACCCAAACAATTTGAGCTTCTACTTCTAAAAATTCACCTTTCCAGAAATAAGTCTCTCACTGTTGCCGCTTGCTATAGACCTCCCTCTGCCCCTAGCAGTGCCCTCGATACTATATGTAAACTGATTGCCCCACATCTATCTTCTGAGCTCGTGCTACTAGGTGACCTAAACTGGGACATGCTTAACACCCCGGCCATCCTACAAACTAAGCTTGATGCCCTCAATCTCACACAAATGATCAATGAACCTACCAGATACAACCCCAAATCAGTAAACACAGGCACCCTCATAGATGTCATCCTAACTAACTCGCCCTCCAAATACACCTCTGATGTTTTCAATCAAGATCTCAGCGATCACTGCCTCATTGCCTGCATCCGTAATGGGTCTGCGACCAAACGACCACCCCTCATCACTGTCAAACGCTCCCTGAAACACTTCTGCGAGCAGGCCTTTCTAATCGACCTTGCCGAGGTATCCTGGAATGACATTGACCTCATCCCGTCAGTAGATGATGCCTGGCTATTCTTTAAAAGTGTCTTCCTCACCATCTTAAATAAGCATGCCCCTCTCAATTTTTTTAAAAACTAAGAATAGATATAGTCCTTGGTTCACGCCAGACCTGTCTGCCCTTGCATTAGCATCGAATAGCCCCCGTGATATGCAACTTTTCAGGGAAGTTAGGAACAAATATACACAGGCAGTTAGAAAAGCTAAGGCAAGCTTTTTCAAACAGTAATTTGCATCCTGTAGTACTAACTCAAAAAAGTTCTGGGACACTGTAAAGTCCATGGAGAATAAGAGCACCTCCTCCCAGCTGCCCACTGCTCTGAGGCTAGGAAACATTGTCACCACCGATAAATCCACTATAATTGAGAATTTCAATAAGCACTTCTCTACGGCTGGCCATGCTTTCCACATGGCTACCCCTACCCCGGTCAACTGCCCGGCACCCTCCACAGCAACCCGCCAAAGCCCCCACCCTTTCTCCTTTACCCAAATCCAGATAGCCGATGTTCTGAAAGAGCTGCAGAATCTGGCCCCTACAAATCAGCTGGGCTAGACAATCTGGACCCTCTCTTTCTAAAATTATCTGCCGAAATTGTTGCAACCCCTATTACTAGCCTGTTCAACCTCTCTTTCGTATCATCTGAGATTCCCAAAGATTGGAAAGCTGCCGTGGTCATCCCCCTCTTCAAAGGGATTGACACTCTAGACCCAAACTGCTACAGATCTATATCTATCCTACCTTGTCTTTCTAAGGTCTTCGAAAGCCAAGTTAACAAACAGATTACTGACCATTTCGAATCCCACCATACCTTCTCCGCTATGCAATCTGGTTTCAGAGCTGGTCATGGGTGCACCTCAGCCACACTCAAGGTTCTAAACAACATCATATCCGCCATCGATAAGAGACATTACTGTGCAGCCGTCTTCATTGACCTGGCCAAGGCTTTCGACTCTGTCAATCACAAGATTCTTATTGGCAGACTCGACAGCCTTGGTTTCTCAAATGATTGCCTCGCCTGGTTTACCAACTACTTCTCTGATAGAGTTCAGTGTGTCAAATCGGAGGGCCTGTTGTCTGGACCTCTGACAGTCTCTATGGGTGTGCCACAGGGTTCAATTCTCGGGCCGACTCTCTTTCCTGTATACATTGCAATGATGTTGTTCTTGCTGCTGGTGATTCTCTGATCCACATCTACGCAGACGACACCATTCTGTATACACCTGCTCGCCCGTCCAGCATCACTACTCTGGATGGCTCTGACTTAGAATACGTGGACAACTACAAATACCTGGGTGTCTGGTTAGACTGTAAACTCTCCTTCCAGACTCACATTAAGCATATCCAATCCAAAATTAAATCTAGAATCGGCTTTCTATATCACAACAAAGCATCCTTCACTCATGCTGCCAAACATACCCTCATAAAACTGACCATCCTACCGATCCTCGACTTCGGTGATGTCATCTATAAAATAGCCTCCAACACTCTACTCAACAAACTCCTGTACGCTCTCGTTGGTTGGCCCTCGCTTCATACTCGTCGCCAAACCCACTGGCTACAGGTTATCTACAAGTCTCTGCTAGGTAAAGCCCCGCCTTATCTCAGCTCACTGGTCACCATAGCAGCACCCACTCGTAGCATGCGCACCAGCAGGTATATCTCACTCGTCACCCCCAAAGCCAATTCCTCCTTTGGTCATCTTTCCTTCCAGTTCTCTGCTGACCATGACTGGAATGAATTGCAAAAATCTCTGAAGCTGGAGACATCTCCCTCACTAGCTTTAAGCACCAGCCCTTCAGAGCAGTTTACAGATCACTGAATCTGTACTTAGCCTATCTGTAAACAGCCCATCTATCTGCCTACCTCATCCCCATACTGGTATTTATTTATTTTGCACCCCAGTATCTCTACCCGCACATTCATCTTCTGCCAATCTACCATTCCAGTGTTTAATTGCTATATTGTAATTACTTCGCCACCATGGCCTATTTATTTCCTTAACTTACCTCATTTGCACTCACTGTATATATACTTTTTGTTTTCTTTTGTTCTACTGCATTATTGACTGAATGTTTTGTTTATTCCATGTGTAACTCTGTGTTGTTGTATGTGTCGAATTACTACGCTTTATCTTGGCCAGGTCACAGTTGCAAATGAGAACTTGTTCTCAACTAGCCTATCTGGTTAAATAAAGGTGAAATAAAATAAATAAAAAGAATGACAAAGCAATGAGGAGACAACAACACATGGAGGAGAAAACCTACTTTGTGTTAAATATGGATATCTTTTTGTGCTCTCTCTTTTATTTATAAAGCATATTTTGGTAATAATCCAAATATTTCGTACTATGAAATGATTATGATATTGACCAATAAAATATAACATTAATTTCCAGAAATACAATATTATCATTGGGCTGAACAGGACATGGTGAGTGTACAGGCTAATGTTCAAGATAGGCTATCAGTTGTGTGTAATGAACGTTAGCATATTACATAAAGTTATTATTATGAACTGAAGTGAATGTACTCTAAAATAATTATATGAAATATCAGCATCCTTTATATTTTCCTACTTGAATAGGTGTTTATCAAGTTTCCGTTATTAATATGAATAATGAGGTCTCCTGAGTCACAGTCAGACAGAAAGAATTAGCAGACAAAGCTTCACGAGTCCATAATAGTTAGATGTGTTCTGGCTCTAGGGCTGGGAGGGTTAGTAGTTAGAATTGTGTTCTACAGAGGTTTCATGCTAATTAGTCCAGTTCAATGGCTTTAAGCATGAGCGGTTGAACTCGTGACGGTCATAAGAATTATTTTCCTCCCCTCATAGTTCTAACCCATTCTCAAGTCAGAGATTTAATTTTTTTTAAAAGTGAGACTGAGAACTTTGGGAAACAGTGTTGCGAAGCAATTTAGAAGGATCGGACCCTTTCACAATCTACGTAACTATCCACTTTAGGTAAGACGATGTTTATTTATTATTATTATTTTTTTTAAATGCAGACCAAACACTGGCAGCCTTGATGCACAGGTCCTTCAGTTATTCTATTCAACTATATCATTTTTTTTTTAAATGGACATTTTCTAAATGATCAATTGTCTCTGGATTTACAGAGCCTATCGCATATATTATGCTTGATGGACTAAGATATTGATCACAATTCAAATCAATATAGTTGTATTAATTGCATTGCTACAAAAAAAAAGAACATTAGTGTATATAAACATACAGTATATGCATAGGCCTACAGAAATCACATAAATGATCTCATCTGATGTGTTAAAAAATTGCTTTGAAATGGAGTGTGAAATACATGTGCACATTTCAGGGACAAATACTGAATCTACCAGTCTCAAAGTTGACCAATGGTTCACATTATGTAATTGATATTGCTATTCACATGTAATAGCCATATCCTATAGTTTATAGCCCAACGGTATTCCTCAGGTGTAGTCACTGGATGGTTCAAAGAGATGCCTCGCGGTGACTTCAATGTTTATTTTGCAAGCAGAGGAGGACCCCATGTCAGGAACGAAGAGTTAGTGGATTTTTTTATTTTTACGATGGCAATATGACTATTGACTCTATTTAAGGGCAGGCCTGATAGAAATTCTGAACTTTATTAGATTTTTTAAAGCTTTTGTTTTTTGTTATGCTGCATCTCAATCTTAATTGATCATTTGGTGAAGAAAGTATTATTAATTTAGTGTTTTCTTCTCTTTTTGTGCCACAGGGCAGCAGGCATAGCTCTGTTGGTCTTCATACTTGCAGCCCTTCTCATCCTCGGATGCTGGTATTTTAGGAGGAGATGTGGGTACAAAATGATTAGGGTAAGATTAGTCCAGCACTTGCATGGCCAAGGGTGCATATTTCAATAGTCTTAATAAATGGCTTCCTCTCTACTTCCCTTAATCTGTGGTGATCTGAAGAGAATAGGCTTAGGCTTTCACCCGGACAGTTATTTCCGATGATTCTATGTCTATGATTCTCAGTTAAGATAAAGGAGGATACAAAGAGGGATAGCTGCATAGATGTACATCAACTTGGCAATGGGTTTAGGGGAGGTCGCACCACACTGGTTCCTTTAGATCTGAAAACTCAGAAGAAGAAAAGTGTATGTATGGGTTGCTTTCCCAGTGAACATAAGTAAAAATAGTAAAAAAAAAAAAAAGTATTTTCAACCATAAAGACAATGTTTTCATGTGTTTTGCTCATAGGTTTTCGACGGGGCTTATACCTCCTGTTCCCCTGTTGTTTTCTTTTCCTCTCGTGTTATTCTCCCCACAGAGCCCAAGATCAGGGTCCCTGCCAGGATTCAGTGGAGGACAGTTCAACGAGGGAGGAGCCACAGCAGAAAACAAGATGGGCCTCAGTGACCTCCGACCTTTGGTAAAACACTGGATGTACTGGGGGGGAGAGTAACGGTGGTCAGGGCCCGCATTAATAAAGCATCTCAGAGTAGGACTGCGGCTCTAGGATCAGTTTTTGCCTAGTAGATCATACTGAATAAGATTACATGGACAGAGGGGCCCTGATCCTAGATCAGCACTCCTCTAAGGCGCTTTTTGAATATGGGCCCAGAGCTCTCTTTTTTCAGAGTATTTGACAACTTTTATTGAATGAAGGTGTTTTTGTGAGGTTTAAATCTCCATACAAACTTAAGAGAAGTGAGGAGAGAATTGGTTTATGCCAAAGTAGTGGTGGAACCGATCCCATGATGCAGACATGGGCAGTTATACGCTGGAAGGCAATGGTGTGACCAACCCCAGGCCATAATCGTTCTCTTGTCATAGGATACTGCATTCCTCTGACTATACAGACAACAACACAACCATGAAGGAAGGACCTATTGTTCAACTCTCCATTACTCTTCTGAGAAGGAAAGGGCAACAAAGCTAAAGGTCATGTGAGCTGCCTGATGCAATATGACTGGTGGCGGTTCAGTCTGGGATTATGTCACCGGACCAGTCAGGAGGGGATTATGATCTGGAATTCATAGGGGTGTTAGGAAGAGGAGGTTTGATCAGAGTGGTGGGGGAGGGGTGGTGTGTGTGATATTCTACTGGAAAAGGTGAACCTTTCTTTGTTCAGAGGAAAATATTTTGACTTGAGGGCTTTTTCCACGTCTGAGACGAACCAAGCTGGACTGAGCTGTCCGATGCATCCATCATAGATGCTGAAATCATTCCGAAAAGGACGATGTGGAAAGAAAATATTCAGAGACTGCAGTTGAAAACTAGCCAACTGGCTAAAACTGTCATTTTTACAGTAATGTTGACTACTGTGCACTGTAAAACTAAATGTCATAACGTAAGCGAGCTCCGTTTGGTTAGGCCCGGCGCAATAGTGTGAAAATGGAAATAGTATTTCAATCATCAAAGAGTGGCTTATCCTGCTTGTTTTCTAAATGGTGTGTGTTTGACTTGATGTGTTTCAGGTTCCCAATGCCCCTCCTGCATATGAGACAATAACATCAGGACCCCTACCTCCTCCCTACTCCCCCTAATAACAGTCCTCTGTGGATAACCAAAAAGATGAAAACTATGAACTTAATGTGATGTCTTATTTAAACTCTATATCAATGACGAAAAAGCTTTTGATGAAAATACTATTAGCAGTCTATATTTACAATTACACAATTTACCATATTTTACTCTTGTTTTTTTTTACTATCTTGTATTTTTTTTTTTTATGTGTATTTCTCCAAAACTTGTTTTGTGTGTTATGTGTTCCTCAAGGTTATATTTCTGAAGGTTGCTCAGCAAACAAGACCCTTCTATCAATACTTGAATAACAGTATATTAATCGATTACAACAAAGTCGTACTTAGGAAATTGCTTGTTCATTTAAGAAAAAAAAAAAGTATATCTGCAATTGAGAATCCATAGTAATTTAAAGACAATAACTTGGGCTTGATCGTTGTTATTTCAACATGTACTTATGAAGGGATTTCAAAAGGATGGAATGGTTATCCCCTAGAAAATCCTGCAGACACATTTCAATAAAAATATAACGTTTACCAAGGGTCTAATTCAAATTAACACCACAAAACCCTCTCTGTAGGACAGTTATTTCCAAGCAGAAATGTCCACAGTTATGCAATGAAAATGTACCAACTAAATACTTAGAAAAAACTATATGGTAGGAACAAAAATAATATATATATATATATATGGGCTTCAACATTTCAATAAATCATTTAGAAGTTGCATTTCAATCATGTGAAATAGCAGTTTATTTTCCAAAGAGTTGATGGAAATAAGACTGAACCAATGTAGACACCAATGTAAAATGTAGACACCGACATGCCTCTCGAGTAGGCAACACATCGGAAGAACGTATACAACAGGTCAGAGGGAAAGACCTAAGAGTGTGGTAGACAGAATAAAAACAAGTGTTGTTCCAATCTAAGGAATTAAAATATAATTTCTAAATAATAATTAATGTCAATGAAACGTATTACAATCACATTCAAATCCATTTGTCTACCCTTCAAACCAAGCAAGTTTCAACATATTTATTACTGGCCAAGAAAGAGGCTGGTTTTTTAAATAAAAAAAATGTCCAAATTGATCTTCAAACTTTGTGAGAAGGAAACCCTAAAATGCTGTTTGCTTTAAGAAATAGAAAACCCATCACAAATACATTGCCACCTACATTTCTTGAGCAAATTGTTTGAGTCAGCTATAGAGGTTTATCTAGCGTCGCTTAAGGCTGCAATATGTCACTTTTGGGGTAACCTGACCAAATTCACATAGAAATGCGTCATAGATGAAAGCAAGTCTAAGAAGCGGTAGATCTGTTCCATGTGTGCTCTCTCTATGCTTCCCGTTCCTAAGTTTTGTTTTTGCGTCAAACAGCTGAAAATACAATATTTTTAGTTATGGAAAAGATATTTCACAGCAGTTTAGATGGTAATATGATTCTCTACACTATACTCGCTTGTTTTGCCACAAACTCAAACTAGGGGAACTATTAGAATTTTAGCAACCAGCAAATGACGGAGCCATTTCTGCATAGTGCATTTTTAAACACACTGAGATATGCAAAGTAAAAATACAGCTCAACCAGGCAGTTTCTCAACCGACTCCCACCTTCTACCAAAAATATTCTAGAATGTTCTAGATGCGTTCCAGAACACAAAGTTTGCTGTGTCTTCTTCATCACAGACAATGCTACTGGCTTTCAGTCCTTCAGTTGATAGGGCCACTTCTGTCAGCCTGGGTAGGCATCCAGGGATTGTCAGTATTTACAGGAGGCAGGGGCAGCACTCTCCCAGTAGATTTCGGAGTTACAATCAACGTAGCCAAAGGCTTGTTAGCCATCTCTGGCAGGCCTGTGTTGGCAATAGGGCCTCTAACCGTGTTTAAAACAGCCCCATCAGGACTCACTAGTAGCTTGGTGGTGGGGCTGGTTGTTTGCACTGCTGATGCAGGCACCTGTGAAGCTTGCAAAGGGCGCTTGCCTAGGCCCAGTATCTGCTGCTGCCAAGGATTGGATAAAACAATGGGCATGCGGATAGTCTCTGCCGACATCACCGTCCTGACAGGTTGAGCAGGTGTCATGATTACAGTGCTGTTGGATGGAGGCACAGTTGCCACAGGAGATGTTTTGCTACCGAAGGCACCCCCAAGGGGCGGTACAGTCACCACAGGTAGAGACTGCATCCTGGAGAAAGTGCTCCCTATCGGCGGAACAGCTACCGTCGGTAGGACCTGCGTCCGTGTGGAGACCGCTCCCATAGGTTGCATGAATGACGTTAACTGCTGTGTTGTGAGTGGTGCGTAGTTGATGCCAAGTCCTGTGTTCAAAGGGAGCTGCTTTGATGGGCTCTGTAGAACTTCTGCTGTTTGAGCTGGGCTGGGACTTGCTGGCACAGAGGAGAGTGACAAGCTTCCCATCCCTTCCGGTTGAATTAAAGATGGAGCTGCCACCACATTAGCTAGGCCAGTGAGTATGGTGGCTGGAGCAGGGAGCCGGTGTAAAACTGGTGGAGAACAGTTGGTGGTGGTGACCGATAGTGGAGCTCGAATCTCCATCGTCTGGCGAGGGAAAGTGAAAGAAACTGGGAAAGAGGGTCCAACTTTCTCAGCGGACGGCGCTGCCAGGGTTAGTGATCTAAGTGCTGCTTGTTGAGGCTGGTGCGTCATTCTGGGGCCATGTGCAGGCGTGGCTAACCCAGGTAACGTTGGCCCTCGTGGGATACCGGTCGTTGGGCTCGCTCCCCTGGGACTAGGAGCTGCCACAGGCACTGCAGGGCTGGATATTATGAGGACATGCTGGCCAGGCCCAAGGCCTTGAGGGGGAACAACAAAACGGGTGTTGTTGAGCAGAATCTGTGTGCCGCCTGCAAGTGGTGCAGGGGTGTTAATGACAATCTTCTGTTGCACAGTTGTGGTGGTGGTGCTGGTGACAGGATTGGTATTACCAGCCGGCCGCACTGGAGTGGACTGATGAGTGGATCTAGTGGCAATTGGAGACTGTGGAGTACTTATTTGAGGAGGTGTGGTGACCCCGCTTACACAGTGAGAGTGGTGAGACTGAGAAACCTGGGCCGATGGTATGAGAGGGGATGTTTTGACAAGGCCTAGCGGTGTAGTGACCGGCACTGGTAGTTGTGGTTTGCTGGTGATTAAACCTCTGATTATCGCAGACCGTGGTTGCCCAGTTACCTTGCTTAATTTGGGGATCCCAGAGGACGAAGGGATGCCTTGTAGTTGAGATCCAGTCAGGCGTGTGGAAGAGGGCAAATGTGCAGTGCTAGTGATAAGGTGAGACGACGTGGTTGTAAGAAGAGCTGCCTGTGTGCCAGACACAGATGTAGATTGTGCAAGTGCACTTGCCTGTTGTGGTAGCCTTATTGGAGATCCTGGAAGCAGATTGATGCGCTGGACCTTATTCAAGGCTCCGAAGTTTGCACTGCTGATAGCTTGACGAAAGTTGAGTCCGATCTTCATTGCTTCATTGGGTATTGACGTGGCCAGGGATTGTGCCCCAGACACTGAAACCTGTCTTGAAATTCTACATGTTGCGTGGGATGCCTGGGCTGGTGATTGGCTGATGAACATCAACCTTTGCCCTGGAAGAGCGGAGGGAGCTGTAGTGGAAGGGACTTTGGTTGCAGCCATAGATGTGATATTGGACGAGGGAGAGACCAGGATGAACTTAGTGTATGGGGACCTCTCATCTGGACATACCCTTTTCAAAACAGGTTTAGTGACAACCTGGACAAGAGACGTCTGGGTGGCGCCTGCTGGGTTACCAGGTACAGTGTTGATGCTTTTAGGTAGCTGTGAGTTCCCAGCAACTGTAGATGAGACGTTGCAGCCCTGGTTTACAGCAACAGTAACAGCAGAGCCCGCTGTCTGACCTGTGGCCTGAATGCCAGCAGTGATCGAAGACTGGCGTGCAGTTGTTGAACTCGTGACAGTTGAAGGCCGTAATGGTGACGGTCCTAATTGTGCCCGGGCTACAGTCGCGCTTTTGGCCACTGGGACCGTGGGGGCAGCAGGTGGAGAGGTCTTGGACACCAGGAAGGCTTTGAACTGTGGAGAGATGATGACGGGACTGGCAGGTAACAAACCAGATGTACTCTGATCGGACGTCTGCACCTTGACTACTCCAGTGTTGCCCCCCCTAGTGGTGACTAGGATGGACTGCGAGTCCCTTATACACACGGTCTTCAGCTCTTGTTTAGGGTCCAGAGGTTTACTGGGATCAGTAAAAGCTGTACTAGTGGGGTTGGATGGTGATCTATTTGGTATAACATTTTGGGTAGTGCTACTCACTTTCGGACCAGGGAGTTGGACAACCTTGTAGCATGTTGTAAGAGAGGTTGTCTGCAACCTAGGGGAGATGGTAGGAGAGGATGTACCTCCCTTTAGCGGTGCCACTTGTTGTATGGGGATCCGGTTGTCATGACTTTGCGGCATGGTGAATCCAGAGCTTTGTGACAGTGGAGTGGGCGCTTTGGAGGCTGGGGCCTGGATTGTCCTTGGTTGCTGGGGGTGACTCTGACCCTCTGACTTTTGAATGAGCAAGTTCGAAGGAAGGATGACCACTTGCTGCATTAGCTTATCCCTCGTTTTCTGGTCCAGAATTGGCTGCACTGCGATTTCCATAGGGCTTCCAGCTTTCCTGACCAGACCCATGCCCTCGGGCATCTTGTAGACAACCTGTACGGGGGTCTTTGGTATGGGCGTGGTATGGGACATCTGTGTGTGTTTAGGTGTGGGTGTTGTTGGTTGCGGTAACTGTTGAGAGCTTTGTGGTAAAGAATATTTAAGTTTGGTAGCTTGCAGGGAAGAAGCACAGGCTAAGCTATGAGCCTGACCAACATGGCTGATAACACCTGGCTGATGATGAATTAAAGTAACTTTATCACCAACACTCTTGGCCAGCAGGGTATTTAGCTGAATGGGTTTGTGAGTCCTTTGGACACCAGCCACCGGAGTAGTTATAACCACTGGGCTTGTTTCTCCAACCTGCTGTCCTGCTGGATTCGCTTCCCTGGATCTGTTTTCCACTTCAGCTTCAGGGGAAGTCGTCAGTTCGTCACTGTTCATCCTGCCTCTCTTAATGAGGCTTGAGTTCTCATCTAAATCACTCTGCAGACGCTTCAAGCCCCGAGTGGAAGGCCTGTGCTCGTTCAAGGTCAACATCTCTTGTCTGGTTACCACAGTGAAGCTGCCTCTCAATGCCTCTGTTCCAAACTGCCCTGAGTCCTCTGGAAAAAAAGAGAGACATTCAATGTATGTCAACTTGCACTGACAATGATTTTACTGATTTTATTTTACCTTTATTTAACTAGGCAAGTCAGTTAAGAACAAATTCTTATTTTCAATGACGACCTAGATTTGTACCTTGTCAGCTCGGGGGTTTGAACTTGCAACCTTCCGGTTACTAGTCCAACGCTCTAACCACTAGGCTACCCTGATACAAATAGTTTTGTGATTTCAATGCAATTTATAATAAATAGCCTACACATTATATGCTTTTCCATAATGTCTTACTGCACTTCACCCACAAATAAAACACAAGTTACCTTCCGCCCACAGGATCCTCTGAACAGTCTGATCCTGCTGTTCCTCCTCTTCAGTCAGTCTGGTGTTTTCAGTGAACGAGGTGCTTCTATCCACATCCTCTCTGACAAAGTTGTCATAGTCAGGGTGCTTTTTGAAGTCGTCAAAATCCTTTTTCAAACGTAGCCTGTGGGGAAAGATTACGTCAAAATTAAAAATAAAAGCCATCGAGGAGTCAATGATGTGTTATGCTAGACGTGTTTTGTAAACATAGTTTTCTGATATTATAACCGCTTTCAGGCGAGTGGTGATACCTGTTCCTATGGAAAGCCTTGACCAGTTTGGGTTCCCATGGGGAGAGCTCGTTGAGCAGCCTTATGAGAGTGATGTGCAGATCTTTCACGGCTTCTTTCCTGAAGCACCACCTTCCCTGTAAAAACAAACAAAAACACACAACATCAAGAATTTTAAAAAGCCCAATGGTTGAGAGCACATACCGCTGTATTCTCTATTCTCCCTCTCATAGTAGACAATCCATATCTATAAACTCAGCAAAAAAAGAAAGTCCTCTCACGGTCAACTGCGTTTATTTTCAGCAAACTTAACATGTGTAAATATTTGTATCAACATGAGATTCAACAACTGAGACATAAACTGAACAAGTTCCACAGACATGTGACGAACAGAAATTGAATAATGTGTCCCTGAACAAGGGGGGGTCAAAATCAAAAGTAATAGTCAGTATCTGGTGTGGCCACCAGCTGCATTAAGTACAGCAGTACATCTCCTCCTCATGGACTGCACCAGATTTGCCAGTAATTGCTGTGAGACATTACCCCACTCTTTCACCAAGGCACCTGCAAGTTCCCAGGCATTTCTGGGGGGAAAGGCCCTAGCCCTCACCCTCCGATCCAACAGGTCCCAGACGTGCTCAATGGGATTGAGATCCGAACTCTTCGCTGGCCATGGCAGAACACTGACATTCCTGTCTTGCAGGAAATCACGCACAGAATGAGCAGTATGGCTGGTGGCATTGTCATGCTGGAGGGTCATGTCAGGATGAGCCTTCAGGAAGGGTATCACATGAGGGAGGAGGATTTCTTCCCTGTAACGCACAGCGTTGAGATTGCCTGCAATGATAACAAGCTCAATCCGATGATGCTGTGACACCGCCCCAGACCATGACGGACACTCCACCTGTCCCGCAGGTGTGATGTTCGGATGTACCGATTCTGTGCAGGTGCTGTTACACGTGGTCTGCCACTGCGAGGACAATCAGCTGTCCATCCCGTCTCCCTGTAGCACTGTCTTAGGCGTCTCACAGTACGGACATTGCAATTTATTGCCCTGGCCACATCTGCAGTCCTCATGCCTCCTTGCAGCAAGCCTTCACGCAGATGAGCAGGGACCCTGGGTAACTTTATTTTGGTGTTTTTCAGAGTCAGTAGAAAGGCATCTTTAGTGTCCTAAGTTTTCATAACTGCGACCTTAATTGCCTACCGTCTGTAAGCTGTTAGTGTCTTAACGACCGTTCCACAGGTGCATGTTCATGAATTCTTTATGGTTCATTGAACAAGCATGGGAAACAGTGTTTACATCCATTACAATAAGCATGGGAAACAGTGTTTAAACCCATTACAATAAGCATGGGAAACAGTGTTTAAACCCATTACAATAAGCATGGGAAACAGTGTTTACATCCATTACAATAAGCATGGGAAACAGTATTTAAACCCATTACAATAAGCATGGGAAACAGTGTTTACATCCATTACAATAAGCATGGGAAACAGTATTTAAACCCATTACAATAAGCATGGGAAACAGTGTTTAAACCCATTACAATAAGCATGGGAAACAGTGTTTAAACCCATTACAATAAGCATGGGAAACAGTGTTTAAACCCATTACAATAAGCATGGGAAACAGTGTTTAAACCCATTACAACAAGCATGGGAAACAGTGTTTAAACCCATTACAATAAGCATGGGAAACAGTGTTTAAACCCATTACAATAAGCATGGGAAACAGTGTTTAAACCCATTACAATAAGCATGGGAAACAGTGTTTAAACCCATTACAATAAGCATGGGAAACAGTGTTTAAACCCATTACAATAAGCATGGGAAACATTGTTTAAACCCATTACAATCAGCATGGGAAACAGTGTTTAAACCCATTACAATAAGCATGGGAAACAGTGTTTAAACCCATTACAATAAGCATGGGAAACAGTGTTTAAACCCATTACAACAAGCATGGGAAACAGTGTATAAACCCATTACAACAAGCATGGGAAACAGTGTATAAACCCATTACAACAAGCATGGGAAACAGTGTTTAAACCCATTACAATAAGCATGGGAAACAGTGTTTAAACCCATTACAATAAGCATGGGAAACAGTGTTTAAACCCATTACAATAAGCATGGGAAACAGTGTTTAAACCCTTTACAATGAAGATCTGTGAAGTTATTTAGATTTTTACGTATTATCTTTGAAAGACAGAGTCCTGAAAAGGGGATGTTTCTTTTTTTTGCTGAGTTTATATATACATACACACACACCACTGTATTTTGTATTCTCCCTCTCATAGTAGACAATTCATATATATATATATACACACCACCGTTCAAAAGTTTGGAATCACTTAGAAATGTCTTTGTTTTTTGTCCATTAAAATAACATAGATCAGAAATACAGTGTAGACCTTGATTATGTTATAAATGACTATTGTAGCAGTAAACGGCATATTTTTTATGGAATAAAGAGGCCCTTATCAGCAAACATCACTCCTGTGTTCCAATGGCACATTGTGTTAGCTAATACAAGTTTATCATTTTAAAAGGCTAATTGATCATTGAAAACCCTTTTGCAATTATGTTAGCACAGCAGAAAACTGTTGTTCTGATTAAAGCAGCAATAAAACTGTCCTTCTTTAGACTACGTGAGTATCCAGAGCATCAGCATTTGTGGGTTCGAATACAGGCTCAAAATGGCAACAAACAAAGAACTTACTTCTGAAACTCGTCAGTCTATTCCTGTTCTGGGATATGAAGGCTAGTTCATGTGAGAAATTGCCAAGAAACTGAAGGTCTTGTACAACGCTGTTTACTACTCCCTTCACAGAACAGAGCAAACGGACTCTAACCAGAATAGAAGAGGAGTGGGAGGCCCCGGTGCACAAGTGAACAAGAGAACAAGTACAAGTGTCTAGTTTGAGAAACAGACGCCTCACAAGTCTTCAACTGGCAAATTCATTAAATAGTACCCGCAAAACACCAGTCTCAACGTCAAGAGGTGAAGAGGCGAGTCCGGGATGCTGGCCTTCTAGGCAGAGTTCCTCTGTCCAGTGTCTGTGTTCTTTTGCCCATCTTAATCTTTTGTTAGCCAGTCTGAGATGTGGCTTTTTCTTTGCATCCCGGAGTCGCCTCTTAACTGTTGACGTTGAGACTGGTGTTTTACTATTTAATGAAGTTGAGGACTTGTGAGGCATCTGTTTCCCATTATTTCTGAAGTTATTTTAATGGACAAAAAAAGTGTGATTTTATTTAAAAACAAGGACATTTCGAAGTGACCCCAAACTTTTGAAGTTTACATACACTTAGGTTGGAGTCATTATAACTAGTTTTTCAACCACTCCACAAATTTCTTGTTAACTATAGTTTTGGCAAGTCGGTTAGGACATCTACTTTGTGCATGACAAGTCATTGTTCCAACAATTGTTTACAGACAGATTATTTCACTTATAATTCACTGTATCACAATTCCAGTGGGTCAGAAGTTTACATACACTAAGTTGACTGTGCCTTTAAACAGCTTGGAAAATTCCAGAAAAGGATGTCATGGCTTTAGAAGCTTCTGGTAGGCTAATTGACATCATTTGAGTCAATTGGAGGTGTACCTGTGGATGTATTTCAAGGCCTACCTTCAAAATCAGTGCCTCTTTGCTTGACCCCATGGGAAAAACAAAAGAAATCAGCCAAGACCTCAGAAAATAATTGTAGATCTTCACAAGTCTGGTTCATCCTTGGGAGCAATTTCCAAACGCCTGAAGGTACAACGTTCATCTGTACAAACAATAGTATGCAAGTATAAACACCATGGGACCACGCAGCCATCATACCGCTCGGGAAGGAGACACGTACTGTCTCCTATCAATGAACGTACTTTGGTGCGAAAAATGCAAATCAATCCCAGAACAACAGCAAAGGACCTTGTGAAGATTCTGGAGGAATCGGGTACAAAAGTATCTATATCCACAGTAAAACGAGTCCTATATCGACATAAGCTAAAAGGCCGATAAGCAAGGAAGAAGCCACTGCTCCAAAACCGCCATTAAAAAAGCCAGACTAAGGTTTGCAACTGCACATGGGGACAAAGATTGTACTTTCTGGAGAAATGTCCTCTGGTCTGATGAAACAAAAATAGAACTGTTTGGCCATAATGACCATCATTATGTTTGGAGAAAAAAGGGGGAGGCTTGCAAGCCGAAGAGCATCATCCCAATCGCAAAGCATGGGGGTGGCAGCATCATGTTGTGGGGGTGCTTTGCTGAAGGAGGAACTGGTACACTTCACAAAATAGATGGCATCATGAGGTAGGAAAATTATGTGGATATATTGAAGCAACATCTCAAGACATCAGTCAGGAAGTTACAGCTTGGTCGCAAATGGGTCTTCCAAATGGACAATGACACAAAGCATACTTCCAAAGTTGTGGCAAAATGGCTTAAGGACAACAAAGTCAAGGTATTGGAGTGGCCATCACAAAGCCCTGACCTCAATCCTATAGAAAATTTGTGGCCAGAACTAAAGTGTGCGCGAGCAAGGAGGCCTACACACCTGACTCAGTTACACCAGCTCTGTCAGGAGAAATGGACCAAAATTCACCCAACTTATAGTGGGAAGCTTGTGAAAGGCTACCCAAAATGTTTGACCCACGTTAAACAATTTAAAGGCAATGCTACCAAATACTAATTGAGTATATGTAAACGTCTGACCCACTGGGAATGTGAAGAAACATATAAAAGCTGAAATAAATCACTCTACTATTATTCTGACATTTCACATTCTTACAATAAAGCGGTGATCCTAACTGACCTAAGACAGGGAATTTTTACTAGAACTAAAATGTCAGGTATTGTGAAAAACCAAGTTCAAATGTATTTGGCTAAGGTGTATTGAACTTCTGACTTCAACTGTATATACAATATATATATGACACACACACACACGTGTTTCTGCATTCATTTTTTAAAAACCTGTATCGATGTAATCCTTCCATACTGTACGTAACAGTTAACTGTTTATAATGTATTTTTGATACAGCACAATCAAAATTCCTAAATAAAATGTATTTTATTACTTTACTAACAGATCTCTTTTTGGTGCTCTCCAGCTCATCCAGTTCATCCTCCGTCCTACTGATGAGTTCCCTCAGCTCCTCTAGACTGGTGCACACCAACTGAAGAGCGAGGGACAAATCAGCACTCATGGATTCAAATTGCATATCAATTCATATTCCATATTTTGCATCAAAAACAAACAAACTGTGGGGTTTACCCTGAATGCAGGTTGAACTGGGAGTTGAGGTTTCTTTTTTGAAGCCAGCTTCCTGGACTTAAGCTTTCTTCCTGCGAAGGGGAAGAAGATTATTCTATTGAGTAATTCAGACAAGCGGGGCAAAGCATTATAAACAAGATCACATCTCGTTAGGGCTGACCCAGTATAGTCGACTGGTTGATTGTTTGGTCGACCGAGATTTCATTAGTCGAGCAGTTGCAACATACATTACATATAGTACCAGTCAAAAGTTGACACCTACTCATTCAAGGTATTTATTTGTACTATTTTCTACATTGTAGAATAATAGCGACGACATCAAAACTATGAAATAACACATGTAGTAACCAAAAAATAAAAAACTGTTAAACAAATATTTTATATTTGAGATTCCTCAAATAGCCACCCTTTGCACACGTTTGGCATTCTCTCAACCAGCTTGACCTGGAATGCTTTCCCAACAGTCTTGAAGGAGTTCCCACATATGCTGAGCAATTGTTGGCTCCTTTTCCTTCACTCTGCGGTTCAAGTCATCCCAAACCATCTCAATTGGGTTGAGGTCGGGTGATTGTGGAGGCCAGGTCATCTGATGCAGCATTCCATCACTCTCCTTCTTGGTCAAATAGCCCTTACACAGCCTGGAGGTGTGTTGGGTCATTGTCACGTTGAAAAACAAATGATAGTCCCACTAAGCCCAAACCAGATGGGATGGCGTATTGCTGCAGAATGTTGTGGAAGCCATGCTGGTTAAGTGTGCCTTTGAATTCTAAATAAATTACAGACAGTGTTAACAGCAAAGAACCCCCACACCCTAACACCTCCTCCTCCTCCATGCTTTACGGTGGGAAATACACATGCAGATATCATCTGGTCACCCACACCGCATCTCACAAAGACATAGCAAAAATCTGAAATTTGGACACCTTTCCCTCAACATGATCAAGACAAAGGAGATGATTGTGGACAACAGGAACAGGAGGAAGAAGCAGTACGGCCCAGTACATCACTGGTGCCAAGCCTCCTGCCATCCCGGACCTCTATACCAGGCGGTGTCAGAGGAAGGCCCTAAAAATTGTCAGACTCCAGCCACCCTAATAGACTGTTCTCCTTGCTACCGCACAGCAAGCGGTACAGGAGCGCCAAGTCTTGGTCCAAGAGGTTTCTAAACAGCTTCTACCCCCAAGCCATAAGACTCCTGTACATCTAATCAAATGGCTACCCAGACTATTTGCACCCCCCCCCCCCCCCCCCCCCCTTATTCACTGCTGCTACTCTGTTATTATCTTTGCATAGTGACTTTAATAACTCTACCTACATGTACAATACCGGTACCCCTGTATATAGCCCTGATATTGTTATTTACTGCTGCTATTTAATTATTTGTTATTCTTATCTCTTACTTTTTTGGGGGTATTTTCTTAACTGCATTGTTGGTTAAGGGCTCGTAAGTACGCATTTCACTGTATTCAGCGCATGTGACAAATCAAATTTGATTTGATTTATAAAAATGGTGTACAAGACAGCTGTCTGATTCACGCCTGTCTGAGTGGGCTAATCCATTGTGGAGGCCTTGGGGATGGAACAGTCCATCACTAAAACGTGCTTATATACTGTAGGCTACTGTATCAATCGATCATTCATTCATTCATTCATTTGTTCAGGTCATCACACAGCATACGAGTCATTCATGATTTAAAATATAATCAAGCATTTTAGTTTTAAAATAAAATAAAGCGAGTCTGGAATAATTAGCTTAAATAATAAATAAACCAATCCATTTCGGGAAATTGCATTCACGAGTGAATGAGACTGTTTTTAGTCTTTTCTGTAATAAAGGCTTGACAAAAAAACATTACAACAGACTCTGGTATGCTTATAATTTATTTAGTGTTGTTTAAACTGTTCCAAACAGTCAGAAAAGGTTTATTGTAATCTAACAGCATCTGTTTGGAAACATAATACGCAGACAAAGCTTGTTCCTTACCTTCTTTTTCTTCATCTCCAGTATTTAACAACTAGTCACATTTATTCCACACATCTGACTTCCCCTTTACTTCCTGAGAAACCAGTACACATTCCCCCATCTCCAGTTTGTCACGTCCTCTGCATCCATTTTGCTGTTACGGTGTTCAGAGTTTGTTATAACCAATTTATTGATGTGATTATGATATGCTATAGGTCAGGCCCTGTCGTTAACGTGCATGAGATGAATACGTGTCACGTAGAGAGAGCAAAGGGGTTGAGGGAATAGGGAATGTTTTTCCTAAACAAATTAGGGATTTCTGTAACAAAACTTCTCAGTCAGAAATGTCTGTAATTATGTGACAGCTTCAGCAACACAGACAGCATGATAAACACTGTTGATGTTCTGTGGTGGTCGCTGCAACAGGGAGGAGAGAGAAACGGTTGCTCGTCACACAGTCACTCGCTGTCATGTTTTTTACCACAGTGCAGCAAGTCTGAGCCTGGCCAGGCACAATCAAATCAATTGCTGGTCGGACTCCCTCTAGTCATTTATGCGTCTTAATTATTTAATCAAACAGTGTGCATAAAGCATCAGACAAGCTCAGTGAATATAGTTGATTTGATTAACACACATAGGATGTGTCTAAATGGAAAAATACACATTTAAAAATCGATTGCTCGAAAGAACAGATGACTCTTGGTCGACCAAGATTTATTTTTGGGGGGTTGGGGACAGCCATACATCATCATTGAACAAGTACCAAGTCTCTCAGCTGTGATTTTACATAGGCCTAATTTAGCCTAACAAAACGTCAAATATTGATTTTACAAGACAGTTATTCCTTTTCCTTACCCATTTTTCGTTTTTTCCTCTTGTCCTTTCTCTTGATGGTGGTCGCAGCTCTCCTGACAGTGGATTTAGCTGCCTTGGCCTTACAGAATGGGCTCCTGTCTGATCTGCGCTGCCCACCTGCTGCACGTAGTTCCCCCAATTCCCTCGCTTTCTTCCTTTTCATTTTCTTAGCCCGAATCCTGTCCATCCTATTCTCTGTCACGTTCACCTTGCGTGGGTGGCCAGCACCAGAGGGTGACGTTGTTGATTTCTTGTCTGTGGCACAATGGCAGCAATGATTGTCCTGTGACTTTGTCCCCATTTCGGAGAAACATTTTGGACAACATCTTTGTCCCTCAGAGAGTTTGTTCCTGTCCACTTTAACACAGACATCAGTCAGTCTCATGGGTATAGTAACACCAGGCCTACTGGTATATGTTGCCCTAGCAGGGCGAGCAGGGGACTTCCCTGTATAGCAGTGTTCCCCCACACTGAGACGCGGCTCACATGACCCTGATGATACATCCGATCCCTCTTCCTGCTTCACCATTCGTCTATTAGGCCTATATTCCAATTCCTGTGGCTCTTCCTTCACACTCCCTCTGCCCACAAAGTCCTTGATATTTGAAGAGGGCCCAGTTGAGCCAGTGAGTCTGTTCTGATTAGTAGGTTTACAGTCCTCCTCATCCTCCACTCCCCGTGTGTGAAATTGCCCAGTTCCACCCCTGCACATGTCCCCTTTAACCCTCCCACTACTCTGTCTGTCAGAACTAAGTTTCTCCTCTGACTCCTCCTCCATTGAAACCAGGTGCTCAGAGTCCTCTGATAGCCCCTCGTCAGGCTCCACCCTCTTCACCCAGACAGCTGGTAAGGAGAAGTCAGAGGGCATGCTGACACTCTGGCAGTAGATGCGTAGGTCCGCCCCGCAGAAATGCGGAAAGTGTATGTAGGCGTTCTCGTTCCCGTCGTAGCCCAGGATGGACTCTCGGCACTCGTGGATGGGTTGGCCCAGCACAGCGTCCTGTACGTCCTTCTGGGTCTCGTATACGTTGTCACACAGGCCTTTGAGCAGCCACACACGCTGGATGAAGGGTAAGAGATGGAAGGGGTTCTCCTCCAGGGGGCTAACCACCCCGACTGTCCTGAAGAACTGATGGGATAGGCCCAGCTGCTCAGCCATCCACCCCTGGTCCTCCGCCGTACCCATGGCATAGTACCAGCCTTGCACCCTCTGGCGGAGCTCGGACTCCCAGCGGCAGTAGGTGAGGGCTGGGCGACGGTGGAGCGTCCCGCTCCTCTGGGGCGGGCAAAGAAGTGAACTCATGATCTTGGAGAGGAAGATGCTGCAGCGAGGCATGAGGAGGCACCGCTCCAGCTCAAAGAACACTATCTCTGGGAGGTTGAGAGCTGCCTGGGCCAGGCAGAGGAAGTGGCCGATGGCAGGGAGTTCCCACATGGTCTTCAAGGGGGTCTGGGAGGCCTGGGAGAGAAGACTGCACTCCCACTCCTCCACCTCCTTGGCTGAGGTCTCCTCCGCCTCCTTCTTATCTAGCTCCCGCTGCCTACAATCAGAAATGAAGGATGAGTTTATGAACCAGATGTCCTACTAAACACAAACAATCACAGCCATAGTCATAGACAGAATGAAAAATGATTTTAAATGTTTAATGTAATTAATTATATTGTCACAGTTGTCAGGATTAAGCAGTCTATTGGAATGTTCAAGTTTTATTCTGACCATGGAGGGAGTGTGAACATAGAAAACCCTCAGGCACTAGAACATTCCATTCATATCTTACCTCTTCTCTTCCTTGACTCTCTGCTGCTCCTCCAGCCTGAGTGCCTGGACCATGATGGACTCATTTCCCCCCACTGTGATCGTAGCCAGGCTGCGAGGCACTGTCCTCCGTCTGGTAGAGGTGCCTACGGGCCCCCTCTCATCCTCTGTCCCCAAACGACCCTTGGAGGTCACTGCCAGAGTGGTCTTCTCTCGCAGCGTCCTGGTTGGGTAGGTGGATACAGACACAGCATCATAGGGCTAGTTAGGGTCCCAGTCATTTCATCAAGGGTCCTGGATGAAACAGACACTACTGATGTTTGAAAATGTTTTACTTTTAGTTACTACTACAACAGCAACTGAAGAAAGAATACATACCATTGAATGTGTGCATTTTAACTGTGGATGAATGAATGTACAATATGTAGGCTATGTCATGAATACTTGAATATATATACACCATGCATTCGGAAAGTATTCAGATCCATTGACTATTTCCCACATTTTGTATTCAGACTCTTTGCTATGAGACTCAAAATCGAGCTCAGGTGCATCCTGTTTCCATTGATCATCCTTAAGATGTTTCTACAACTTGATTGGAGTCCACCTGTGGTAAATTCAATTCATTGGACATGATTTGGAAAGGCACACACCTGTCTATATAAGGTCCCACAGTTGACAGTGCACGTCTGAGCAAAAACCAAGCCATGAGGTCGAAGGAATTGTCCATAGAGCTCCGAGCCAGGATTTTGTCGAGGCACAGATCTGGGGAAGGGTACCAAAACATTTCAGCAGCATTAAAGGTCCCGATGAACACAGTGGCCTCCATCATTCTTAAATGGAAGATGCTTGGAATCGTCAAGATTCTTCCTAGAGCTGGCCGCCCGGCCAAACTGAGCAATCGGGGGAGAAGGGCCTCGTTAGTCAGGTGACCAAGAACCCCATAGTCACTCTGACAGAGCTCCCGAGTTCCTCTGTGGAGATGGGACAACCATCTTTGCAGCACTAAGCCAATCAGGCCTTTACAGTAGTGGCCAGACAGAAACCTCTCCTCCGTAAGGCACCTAAAGGACTCTCGGACCATGAGAAAAAATATTATTTGGTCTGATGAAACCAAGATTGAATTAATTGGCCTGAATGACAAGCGTCACGCCTGGCGGAAACTTGGCACCATCCCTGGCAGCATCAGACTATGGGGATGTTTTTCAGCAGCATGGAGACTAGTCAGGATCCTTGATGAAAACCTGCTCCAGAACGCTCAGGATTTCAGGCAAGGGAAAAGGTTCACCTTCCAACAGTTACAACGACCCTAAGCACACAGCCAAGACAACACAGGAGTGGTTACGGGACAAGTCTCTGAATGTCCTTGAGTGACCCAGCCAGAGCCCGGACTTGAACCCGATCAAACATCTCTGGAGAGACCTGAAAATAGCTGTGCAGCGACGCTCCCCATACAACCAGACAGAGTTTGAGAGGATCTGCAGAGAAGAACGGGAGAAACTCTACAAACACAGGTGTGCCAAGCTAGTAGCGTCATACCCAAGAAGACTCAAGGCTGTAATCGCTGCCAAAAGTGCTTCAACAACGTTCTGAGTAAAGGATCTGAATATTTATGTAAACGTGATATTTCAATTTGTTTTATTTTTTAGACTGTATATTTGCACAAAAAAAAATCTAAAAACCCAGGACAATTTAATCAATTTTAGAATAAGACTAACATAACAAAATGTGGAAAAAGTTAAGGTGTCTGAATAGTTTCTGAATGCACTGTAGGTATGTAAGGCTTACCTTGACAGCAGTGTCAACTTTTGCTCAAGCATTATTTCCAATTTCTGTGCCTGTTTAGAGATCCAGTGGTCGACCCCATGGTGCCTGTAGCAGTTCTCTAGCATTAGCCTGAAGTCCGCTACAAACTCTGTGATTGTTTCATACTCCCGGCTAACAAACTTCTCCTCCATCCTTCTGAAACACATGGACTTCTTGAGGTGACCCCTGACCCAGTCAGTGTGTTTTTCAAGGCCAATGGGGTGCAAGAAGGGAGTCATAATGCCTTTGTGCTTTTCCAGAAGAAAGCCATTAAATATCCTATAGGCCTGCTGTAACTCATAGCTAAGGTCTTCTTCAACTGTAACTGTGGTAGGTATGCAGACCTCTGACAATGACAGTTCGTTTGAGATTTCAGGCACCCCATCATGTCTTAGTGCAGGATTATTAGTATAACTACTGTGGGAAAGAACATAAACATTCTCCAGGGAGGTTCCATTGCTGAGTCCTCCTTTGATGACTAGGCTGCTGCGTTCAGTGCTGTGCCATTTGGAGTCTAATGATGATACAATGTGAACATTCTGGTTCTGAGATCCTGAACCCAGTTCATTCTGACAGTTTCGGTTGAGAAAAAATAAATTACTATTGTGGCTGTCCTTCTTGTCAGACAAGTCTTGCTGCTCCCCTGTGTCGTTTTGTGGCACCTTGGGTGGGTTAAAGGTTTCAGTTTGCACTTTCATGTTGCTGGCTGCCCTATATTTCAATAGGAGGTAGCTAATTAACTACTAAAAAAACAACTTTTATTGGCTAACCTTGTTAGCTAACCAGCTGACCGCAACCTAACATTGGTAAGCTTTCTTGCCATCTTTTAAAAAAAAATATGCACAATTGGCAGTGGATATATTATATCCTGTCAATTACGTTGAGTCCTTCCTCGTTTTGACTCTTCAAAAACATTCACCGGCACGTGCAAGAATGAGTTGACGTTAGTTCTACCTAGCCAGCCAGCTACCTAGCCATCCAAACAGTAGTTAGTCCTAGCTAGCCAGCTACCTAGCTAGCCAAACATTAGTTAGTCCTAGCTAGCCAAACATTAGTTAGTCCTAGCTAGCTAGCCAAACAGTAGTTAGTCCTAGCTAGCTAGCCAAACAGTAGTTAGTCCTAGCTAGCCAGCCAAACAGTAGTTAGTCCTAGCTAGCCAGCCAAACAGTAGTTAGTCCTAGCTAGCCAGCCAAACAGTAGTTAGTCCTAGCTAGCCAGCCAAACAGTAGTTAGTCCTAGCTAGCCAGCCAAACAGTAGTTAGTCCTAGCTAGCTAGCCAGCCAAACAGTAGTTAGTCCTAGCTAGCTAGCCAGCCAAACAGTAGTTAGTCCTAGCTAGCCAGCCAAACAGTAGTTAGTCCTAGCTAGCTAGCCAGCCAAACAGTAGTTAGTCCTAGCTAGCCAGCCAAACAGTAGTTAGTCCTAGCTAGCTAGCCAGCCAAACAGTAGTTAGTCCTAGCTAGCTAGCCAGCCAAACAGTAGTTAGTCCTAGCTAGCTAGCCAGCCAAACAGTAGTTAGTCCTAGCTAGCCAGCCAAACAGTAGTTAGTCCTAGCTAGCTAGCCAGCCAAACAGTAGTTAGTCCTAGCTAGCCAGCCAAACAGTAGTTAGTCCTAGCTAGCCAGCCAAACAGTAGTTAGTCCTAGCTAGCCAGCCAAACAGTAGTTAGTCCTAGCTAGCTAGCCAGCCAAACAGTAGTTAGTCCTAGCTAGCCAGCCAAACAGTAGTTAGTCCTAGCTAGCCAGCCAAACAGTAGTTAGTCCTAGCTAGCCAGCCAAACAGTAGTTAGTCCTAGCTAGCCAACTACCTAGCTAGCCAAACAGTAGCTAGTCCTAGCTAGCTACTTATGATTTAGTTAACTAGACAGCATTGTGAGATACGTTATGAACGTTCGTTTGACAGCGAACATTGTTATTTGTTCATAAAAGTATTAGGTTGGGCTTATTTAGCTAATCCACCACCAACTAATAAACATTAGTTGACAAGAGACAAAGTGAAGTTAAACATTTGCCATATAGCTATTACCTAGTCTAACTTTTCTTTGATAAATTATCTGATGGGGCTGGTAGTCTAGATTCGACAAATATAGCTAGGTCAATTTACAAGGCCATTACTCATACCTCACATCAGCGCTTTAAGGTCGCGTCCGATACAAGCGGTACAAACTGCTAGTTAGCTAGCCAACTTGTTAGCTAGCAGCTAGTTAGCCGGTGTTGTACAGGCAGTGTGGCTGTGTCTCCTTCACAGCCTATCATTGAACTCATTGTTTCCAGTCAGAGGCCTGCGTCTGCAGTGTCCGATGCAATGTTTTCAGGGAACATTTTAGGCAACACAGCGATGAATCCTTGCTATGATGAGCCAACGAAACCAGTTTAGCTAGAAAGATAGATAGCTAAATGAGAAGATCCATCAATTCAGCAAGCTTGCTGGGAAGCTAGTTAGCCGGTTAGCTAACAATTAATGTAAGTTATCTAACTTCAACATTTTCTCAAATTAAACTAGCATAAATCTAGATAGAGAACTTTCTAACTCAACTGAACAGTCTACAAAGTTAGCAAGGTATCGAGTCCGTTCCACCAGAGAGGCTATGCTAGCTAACTAAATATTCCCCGAACGACGTTTCTTTGCATCGTCCTGGGTGCGTGCAAGTGTACACCCTGACGTAGTCGTGTGGCACAGATTTTTTTTATTGGGGTTTCATAATACTGAGAGAGGACTTATTTCACTCTTGCAATATAATTACTTTACCAATGTTAACGAATTGTTCAGACAAAATGTTGATGAATTTTAGGCACATTTGTATACCCTAAGATTACAAGGAGAGATGATGAGCCTTGGCAAGCACACTTTATAATTCCAACCTGTCCTCTTCAAGTTATTACCTGCCTTTTTAAGCAGGTACAGGTGAAAAGCATGTCAGATGTCAATTTTACCACCGGCAATTAATGTGAGACTGAGATGAGTCAGTCAAGTTCTGCCCCTGAACAAGTCAGTTAACCCACTGTTCCTAGGCCGTCATTGAAAATAAGAATTTGTTCTTAACTGACTTGCCTAGTTAAATAAAGGTAAAATACATTTTACAAAATAATAAAGAAGTTCATCACTGGCTACATATATATATATTATTCTATGCTATAATGGCGGTCCGCAAACAAACGTTAAAGTTGCATGCTGCCACTTACTGTCATGGAGTGTGTGGTCAATCACGGTTTACAACATTAAGGCCACATTTCTACATCCTCCTACCTAACTCAGCAATTCTGAGAAAATAAAAAAGAGCCCTAAGACCCCCCCCCCCATCCCATCCAACCTCAATGACCCTACACTTCATACTTTCCCTCTCTTCATCATACTTATAACAATATAAAAACACATGTTCCACTGTTTCATCGACCATACACTCCCGACACAAACTTTTCACATGCTTGCCAACCAGATGTAATGACGAGTTCAATGTACAATGTCCTAGGTCAATCAAGCAAACACCACCTCATCCTTCCTAATATGACATTTGAATCTTGGTCCACCGACCTTTCTTTGGAGAGTATATAAATGCCAGCCCTTGTGCTCAGAGTATCATCTCTTCTGCCACACATCTATCAATATGTCTCTGGTCTTACATTTGGCCTCACCTCTACCCAGTGGAACATTAATATTAATTATATCGTGTTTTAAAGCTCTTTTGGCTATCTGGTCTACAATTTCATTCCCTTCCACGCCCAAATAGGCTGGGACCCAGCACAATCTCACTACCACACCCAGTCTCAATTCTCCATAAGAACAGAACGCCTCCAATAGCAGGTCACTCCTATTAGATTTTCCAGATGATAAACTATTCAATACAGATAGAGAATCTGAGCATACTATAATTCTGACAGGTTGTATGTCCTCCACCCACTGGAGGGCAACTTCCAATATTATATTTTCTCTACCAAGGTTAGATCAACAACAGGATCTGGTAGTAACCACGGAGGAACATCCCCTATCACCACAGAGGGGCCAACTTCCAACTCCTCCAAACCACTCTCATCAGCAAGCTTTCCAACTTTCCAACCAAAACCACTGCCATGTCTACTAGTATATTCCCAACAGTCATCTAGAACTGTAGCAATGGGAAGGACAATCTCACAGCCAGTCAGCCTAACCCAATAAGCTAATGACAATTTTTTATGCCATACAGTGCCTTGCGAAAGTATTCGGCCCCCTTGAACTTTGCGACCTTTTGCCACATTTCAGGCTTCAAACATAAAGATATAAAACTGTATTTTTTTGTGAAGAATCAACAACAAGTGGGACACAGTCATGAAGTGGAACGACATTTATTGGATATTTCAAACTTTTTTAACAAATCAAAAACTGAAAAATTGGGCGTGCAAAATTATTCAGCCCCCTTAAGTTAATACTTTGTAGCGCCACCTTTTGCTGCGATTACAGCTGTAAGTCGCTTGGGGTATGTCTCTATCAGTTTTTCACATCGAGAGACTTTTGTGAACAGCAGTTTTCAGTTCTTTCCACAGATTCTCGATTGGATTCAGGTCTGGACTTTGACTTGGCCATTCTAACACCTGGATATGTTTATTTTTGAACCATTCCATTGTAGATTTTGCTTTATGTTTTGGATCATTGTCTTGTTGGAAGACAAATCTCCGTCCCAGTCTCAGGTCTTTTGCAGACTCCATCAGGTTTTCTTCCAGAATGGTCCTGTATTTGGCTCCATCCATCTTCCCATCAATTTTAACCATCTTCCCTGTCCCTGCTGAAGAAAAGCAGGCCCAAACCATGATGCTGCCACCACCATGTTTGACAGTGGGGATGGTGTGTTCAGCTGTGTTGCTTTTACGCCAAACATAACATTTTGCATTGTTGCCAAAAAGTTCAATTTTGGTTTCATCTGACCAGAGCACCTTCTTCCACATGTTTGGTGTGTCTCCCAGGTGGCTTGTGGCAAACTTTAAACAACACTTTTTATGGATATCTTTAAGAAATGGCTTTCTTCTTGCCACTCTTCCATAAAGGCCAGATTTGTGCAATATATGACTGATTGTTGTCCTATGGACAGAGTCTCCCACCTCAGCTGTAGATCTCTGCAGTTCATCCAGAGTGATCATGGGCCTCTTGGCTGCATCTCTGATCAGTCTTCTCCTTGTATGAGCTGAAAGTTTAGAGGGACGGCCAGGTCTTGGTAGATTTGCAGTGGTCTGATACTCCTTCCATTTCAATATTATCGCTTGCACAGTGCTCCTTGAGATGTTTAAATCTTGGGAAATCTTTTTGTATCCAAATCCGGCTTTAAACTTCTTCACAACAGTATCTCGGACCTGCCTGGTGTGTTCCTTGTTCTTCATGATGCTCTCTGCGCTTTTAACGGACCTCTGAGACTATCACAGTGCAGGTGCATTTATACGGAGACTTGATTACACACAGGTGGATTGTATTTATCATCATTAGTCATTTAGGTCAACATTGGATCATTCAGAGATCCTCACTGAACTTCTGGAGAGAGTTTGCTGCACTGAAAGTAAAGGGGCTGAATAATTTTGCACGCCCAATTTTTCAGTTTTTGATTTGTTAAAAAAGTTTGAAATATCCAATAAATGTCGTTCCACTTCATGATTGTGTCCCACTTGTTGTTGATTCTTCACAAAAAAATACAGTTTTATATCTTTATGTTTGAAGCCTGAAATGTGGCAAAAGGTCACAAAGTTCAAGGGGGCAGAATACTTTCGCAAGGCACTGTATATCCAAAGGCATCTCACCTGCCTCCACTAGTATGGCACATGCAGATGTTGATTTAAATGCACCAATACATATCCTTAAAGCTATATACTAGATTCTGTCCTGCTTCTGAAGCCAAGTCTCGCCACTGTTCCATAAACGATACACCGCAATCAATTGTCGTCCTGATCAAAGCTCTATAAATATCCAGCAACGATTGAATGTCAGCATAAGATTCACCACCTTCTTACATGTTGTTTCAACATTTATTACATAATATTTCAACGTATATTGCTCATTGAACCATATAACCAAATATGTGTACTTAGAAACCCTCCACATAGGCTGTCCATACAGAAAAAAACTGTATATTATCAGCAACTTTCTTCTTCGAGAAGAACATACAGCAAGACTTCACCACTGACAATTTAAAACCCCAGTCAATTGACCATCTTTCAACATCCAATATAGCTTGTTGAATAGATTTGGTCACATGAGAGACATTCCTTCCCCTCTTCCAAACAGCTCCATCCTCAGCATATAGGAAAGCCCCAATATCCCTACCTACATTCAAAAACACATCGTTAATCATAATATTGAACAAAATAGGACTGATAGAACTGCCTTGAGGAATACCATTGTCAACTCGATAGGAATCAGATAAAATCGACCATATTTGAACTCAAAAGTGATTATTAAATAAGAAGGTCAAAACTCATTTATACAATCTCCCACCAATACCAAGTGTTTCCATCTTAATCAGTAGGCCTTCTCTCCACATAGTGTCATGTGCCTTTTCAATGTAAAAAAAAATGTTTTTCAACTTCATTGCTCACCTTTACTAATGCATCCAATGTAGATCTAGCTATGTTCCAGGAAATATGACAATCTGTTGACTATCAGCTTTTCCATCAGTTTACATAAGTCTGAGGTCAGTGCCATTGGAATGTAACTATCAGCACATGAAGGGTCCTTACCAGGATTTACAAAAGGTAATATTACTGCACGTTTCCAACCAGAAGGTATAACCCCCTCACTCCAAATCATATTAAAGAATCCCAGAAGAACGTGCATGACCTCATCAGGTAAATGCTTAAACATGAAACCAAGATTGAACTCTTTGGCCTGAATGCCAAGCGTCACGTCTGGAGGAAACCTTTTTCAGCGGTAGGAACTGGGAGACTAGTCAGGATCAAGGCAAATATGAATGAAGCAAAGTACAGAGAGATCCTTGATGAAAACCTGCTCCAGAGCATTCAGGACCTCAGACTGGTGTGAAGGTTTTGGTCACGCGGACTGGGATAGGTTCCGGGTAGCCTCCAAGAATAACATCGACGAATGCACTGATACGGTGACTGAGTTTATCAGGAAGTGTATAGTAGATGTACTCACTGTGACTATTAAAACCTACCCTAATCAGAAACTGTGGATAGATGGAAACATTCACGCAAAACTGAAAGCCTGATGGCAAGATGACTGAGAATATGGCCGAATACAAACAGTGTAGTTATTCCCTTCGTAAGGCAATCAAACAGGCAAAACGTCAGCATAGAGACAAAGTGGAGTCGCAATTCAACGGCTTAGACATGAGAAGTATGTAGCGGGGTCTACAGCCAATCACGGACTACAAAAGGAAAAACAGCCAAGTCACAGACACCGATGTCTTGCTTCCAGACAAGCTAAACACCTTCTTTGTCCGCTTTCAGGATAACACAGTGCCACCGACGTGGCCCACTACCAAGGACTGTGGGCTCTCCTTCTCCGTGGCTGACATGAGTAAGACGTTTAAGCGTTAACCCTCGCAAAGCTGCTGGCCCCTATACGGCATCCCTAGCTGCGTACTCAGAGCATGCGCAGACCAGCTGGCTGGAGTGTTTACAGACATATTCAATCTCTCCCTATGCCAGTCTGCTGTCCCTACATGCTTCAAAATGGCCACCATTGTTCCTGTACCCAAGAAAGCAAAGGTAACTGAACTAACTAATTGTAGCACTCACTTCGGTCATCATTAAGTGCTTTGAGAGACTAGTCAAGGATCATATCACCTCTACCTTACTTGACACCCTAGACCCATTTCAATTTGGTTACCGCACCAATAGATGCAGATGATGCAATCGCCATCGCACTACATACTGTCCTATCCCATCAGGACAAGAGCAATACCTATGTAAGAATGCTGTTCATTGACTATAGGGAAAGGGGGGTACCTAGTCAGTTGTCTAACTGAATGTATTCAACTGAAATGTGTCTTCTGCATTTAACCCAACCCCCTGAATCAGCTCAGAATTCAACACCATAGTACCCTCCAAGCTCATAATTTGTTTAATTATTTTTTTTATTTAACCTTTATTTAACTAGGCAAGTCAGTTAAGAATAAATTCTTATTTACAATGACGGCCTACTAAAAACTCTGTTGCTGCTTCCACAATGATTTTCAACTTGGCAGATCTTTCCACAAATGCAGTCAGGTTGATAACCTTTCCAATGAAGGCCATAAAGTCAATCTGATTAACTGCCAAAGTGTCCACTGAACAGGTCTCGTAACCATGTCAGGACTAGCATAAGCAACATTTCCTACAGTAGGTCCACTTCTTCCAGTACTGCCCCTATTGTCTCCATCATTCTGCCTAATAGTTCCACCAATTTGCCTTGCAGCCTCTGCATAACAGACATGATGAGTGATTTTATATATTTGGGCCTCTCTACCCTCTTTCTGCACCTGGAATTCACCAAATGCTGCACTGTATTCCCCCACAATTACAACAGTTAACCTTGACATTGTTCTCACATTCACCATAATCATGTTCCCCTCCACACTTGGCACATCTTTTCTTTCCTTTGCACAGAGTAGCTACATGTCCCATTCTTCTGCATTTAAAACACCTTAATGGAGGTGAGACAAACGCTCTAACACTGAAAGCCAGGTAGCCCATCTGTACCTTCTTAGGCAAAACTTGCTCAAACATTAATAGTACTGACAGGCTTTCACTTCTCTGCCCCTCTTTTGGCTTCAACCACTATGCCCCAGTCTACATTTTCTTTTATATCATCGATAGAGTGTGGAACCCCAGAAATGACCCCGCTCAGCTTAGGCGAAGATCCAGAGACATGACATGTGATTTTCTTCCCATTCTTCCCATTTTCAGAATCTTCCCTTGCTGAACATTGTCAGCACAGAATATTAACAGTCGACCATTAACAATGAATGGGGCTAATGTGATTTCACCTATCTCTTTCTTTTTGGCATTGGTTAATCGAATAGGATATAGATGAGACCCTGTGTTCACATCAAACACGATTACAACTTTCCACTCCAACACATCATTAATATGGTTATTCACTACTTTCGTCCTCTTCATGCATTCAACACTAGAACTACCACTGCTGTCAGCAGTGCTTTTACCTTTCACCACAGACCATCCAGGTCCTTGACTTTCATCATTCCCACCCATACCATCATAACTATCACCCATGTCGACCACAGTTCAGCACAGCTGTTGCTAAACCGCCTACCACAATATGAAACGATGGATTCTATCTCGCTTCTCCACCGACCCTTGAGACCACAAACACATTTTCTCACTGTCGCTCCGTGCTTCCTCCCCACATAGAATTAGGAATTAGAATACTACTAGAATGGACATGAACCTTCTTATGATGGAATAAAGGTCAGACATTTTGGTCGGAGTTAGTCAACCATGGTTTGCCAGTGCTGCAGTGGTAGAAAAAGTGGTCATATTTGAGTAAAAGTTAAAAAAAATACCTTATTAATAAAAAGTGACTCAAGTAAAAGTGAAAGTCACCCAGTCAAATACTACTTGAGTAAAATTCGAACAGTATTTGGTTTTAAATATACTTAAGTATCAAAAGTAAAACAAATTGCAAATATATACTTAAGTATCAAAAGTAAGAGTCTAAATAAATCTTGTTTTTTAGTTTACGGACAACCAGGGGCACACTCCAACACTCAGACATAATTTACAAACGTAGCATGAGTGTTTAGTGAATCTGAGAGATTGGAGGTAGCAGGGATGAACAGGGATGTTCTCTTGATAAGTGCGTGCACTCAACCTGGTCTCAGAGCATTTCGTATTATTCTGTACGTAAAGCCAAGACACGCCATTAAGTATGTTATGTTTGGTATGGTTACATAATACAGATGGTTACTTAACGCAAAAACGGCAAGGAGGTGGTTGGTCAGGGTGGATGGGTATGCATATAACACGAACGTCTAGCAACCCAAAGGTTGCAAGATCAAATCTCATCATGGACAACTTTAGCATTTTAGCTAATTAGTAACTTTTCAACTACTTACTACTTTTTATCTACTTTGCAATTACTTAGCATGTTAGCTAACCCTTCTCCTAACCCTAACTTTAACCTTTTTAGCTAATCCTGCAACTAACCTTCACCCTTTCTTAATGGTCTCCCGCCCCCTCAGAGAGGATATGAACACGGCAGGAATGTCTAGAGTGACAGGAAACTAGTTGTAAAACTGGAGAAAAACATTCTCAGCCTCATTGCAAAATGTGTAGAATAGCATGAGATTGGCTATAAAACTGCACATATTCTCTTTGGCCCATGGCAAAATGTGTAGAATTGTAGGAAGTTAGCAGTTTCCCAAAAAATGTAATAATTATTTGGTGTTGGGGGGGGCTTGCTCAGACCTTGCGGGGCTCCCTTGAAACTACAGCATGCCACTTAGATTAATCAGTTCATATAGGTTAGTGCTAGTTGACATCTGCAGAAGGCCTACATACATGCACTACACTGCAGGCTACTGTTCAGTATTCAGAGGCTCAATAACTTTTCCAAATTCAATTTCATGCAGTCTATGGTTCAACCACTAGATGTCGATAGAGACCCACAGTAGTAGTAGAGCAGAGCTCAATCCATAGGTCTTTGGTCCAATTTAATCCAGGCAGGTTCCACTTCCAGTTTTGATGATACAAGACAGGTACGTTGGCCACACCCACTAATTGCCAACACCTGATGCCAATTGTTTTATTTTAATTGTATTTAACATTTATTTAACTAGGAAAGTCAGTTAAGAACAAATTCCTATTTACAATGACGGCCTACCCCGGTTGTTAACAGTTTAGGTACAGTATTGCATTGAGAGAGCAAGTGTTAAGAGGAAGCTAGACATGATCAATTGTTGTCCATCTTATTGAGTATGGGCTGCTTTTTTTTCTCCCGTTAAAAAGAAAACCCACATCTTCCCCCAACAGATACACAGATGACGCGATCTCTATTGCATTCTACACTGCCCTCTCCCACCTGGACAAGAGGAACACCTATGTGAGAATGCTGTTTTGGTATTTTATTAGGATCTCCATTAGCTGTTGCAAAAGCAGCAGCTACTCTTCCTGGGGTCCACACAAAACATGACATAATACAGAACATTCATAGAAAAGAACAGCTCAAGGACAGAACTGCATCCATGTTTTCTTAAAGGCACACGTAGCCTACATATCAATACATACACACAAACTATCTAGATCAAATAGGAGAGCGGCGTTGTGCTATGAGGTATTGCTTTATGTTTTTTTGAAAGCAGGTTTACTGTTTATTTGAACAATATGAGTTGGAACAGAGCTTAAAGTTCCTCGGTGTCCACATCATTAAGGAATTAACATGGGCCACACAACAACACATGAAGAAGGCATGATAATGCCTCTTCCCCCTCAGGAGGCTGAAAATATTTGGCATAGGCCCTCACATCCTCAGTTCTACAGCTGCACCATTGAGAGCATCTTGACTGGCTGCATCGCCGCTTGGTATGTCAACTGCTTGGCATCTGACCGCAAGGTGCTACAAAGGGTAGTGCGTACAACCCAGTAAATCACTGGGGCCCAAGCTCCGTGCCATCCAGGACCTCTAAACTGTACCAAACAGTGTCAGAGGAAGGCCCTAAAAATGGTCAAAGACCCCAGCCACCCTAGTCATAGACTGTTCTCTCTGCTATTGCATGCAAGCGGTACCGATGCACCAAAGCTGGCACGAACAGGACCCTGAACAGCTACTACCCTCAAGCCATGAGACTACTAGTTAGTTAAACAAATACAGTGCATTCAGAAAGTATTCAGACCTTTTGACTTTTTCCACAATGTTACATTACAGCCTTATTCTAAAATTGATGTATTTTTTATTTTTATTCTCATCTACACATAATACCCCATAAAGACAAAACAAAAAGTTTATACATTTTTGTACATTTCTTCAAACATTACATTTATTCAGACCCTTTACTCAGTATTTTGTTGAAACACCTTTGGCAGAGACTACAGATTCGAGTCTTCTTGGGTATGATGCTACAAGCTTGGCACACCTGTATTTGGGGAGTTTCTCCAATTCTTCTCTACAGATCCTCTGAAGCTCTGATAGGGATGGTGCCAGGTTTCCTCCAGACGTGACGCTTGACATTCAGGCCAAAGTGTTCAACCTTGGTTTCATCAGACCAGAGAATCTTGTTTCTCATGGTCTGAGAGTCCTTTCTGTGTTTTTTGGCAAACTCCAAGTGGGCTGTCATGTGCCTCTTTACTAAGTGGCAGCTTCTACCATAAAGGCCTGATTGGTGGAGTGCTGCAGGGAAGGTTTTCCTTCTGGAAGGTTCTGCCATCTCCACAGAGGAACTCCCTTACCAAGGCCCTTCTCTCCCGATTGCTCAATTTGGCCAGGCAGCAAGCTCTAGAAAGAGTGTTGGTGGTTCCAAAATTCTTCCATTTTAAGAATGATGGAGGCCACTGTGTTCTTGGGGACCTTCAATGCTGCAGAAATGTTTTGGTACCCTTCCTCAGATCTGTGCCTCGACACAATCCTGTCTCGGAGCTCTACGGACAATTCCTTCAACCTCATGGCTTGGTTTTTGCTCTGACATGCACTGTCAACTCTGGGACCTTATAAAGGCAGGTGTGTGCCTTTCCAAATCATGTCCAATCAATTGAATTTACCACAGCTGGACTCCAATCAAGTTGTAGAAACATCTCAAGGTTGATCAATGGAAACAGGATGCACCTTAGCTCATTTTCATGCCTCATAACAAAGAGTCTGAATACTTATGTAAATAAGGTATTTCTGTTTTTTTATTTTTAATACATTTGCTAACATTTCTAAAAACCTGCTTTCACTTTGTCATTATGGGGTATTAGGGCAAGATCGAGGAGGAAAAAGTTAATTTAATCCATTTTAGATTAAGGCTGTAACGTAACAAAATGTGGAAAAGGCAAGGGGTCTGAATACTTCCCGAATGCACCGTAGATACTCTAGTCTATTAGCCACATTATGACTGTCCTTGCTAGTTACTGTAGCTACCTGGACTATCTGCATTGACCCCTTTGGATCGATGCCTTAATTTGACAATGACCACGGTGTACATTGCACATTCTAAAAAAGAGGTGAGATATACCAGAGCTTTGAGAGAAAGGAGATAGGAATCCCACTGGACAATGAATGGAGAAACGTATAACGCCCCTCCCAGCAGACTGTCGACCAATTGTGCTCACGTTGTTACTTTGTTGCTAAACTAATTGTCAGGCCATCTGTTCTAAACGTTGAGAAACCTAACTATTTTCAAGTGTGTAATGTCCCGATTCCAAAGCTATATGACATTACAGAGAACAAGTTCATTATTTCACATCTCAGAAAAGATTTGCAAATGCTGTACTTCATGAAATTCTCGCTAATGTTTAAAAAAAAAACTAAGGTGCGTAAAGATGGAGGAATTCAGATTTTTTTAAAAATTTTGGGGGGTGGAGGAATTCAGATATGACGTCATTGTTTTCAGCACTACCCACAGTCCTTAAACTATGGCTCCCAAATTTAACAAACTGTGCCAGTAAATCAACTCAATCTACTTTTTAGTATACTGTGCTTTGCTGATACAAAAGGATAACGGAGAGCACTGTACAATAAGGCGAATTGAGAAAACAAGGCCTTTTAGGTAAGTACATGAGGGTAGCCATCTTTATACACCTTAGTTATTAGCCATCTTTATACACCTATGTTATTGACTCCCATTCCCCACTTGAAGGAGAGCTTTCCTTGTCCCAGAATCGCCCAGAATGCACCGTGCGGCCCATTGACGACGCATGGGCAATTTACACCATGGGCGTTAATACGATTCCAATGGAGTATCTCTGGATATACTGACATCCGTTGGCTGGTTTCCTGTATTTGCATGCCCACAAAAAAAGGGTATTCACTAGTTACACCGTTCATAAAGTCATAAACCCCGCCCATTTGTACAATTAATCTTAAAATGTAATTCTAAACCTTTACCTTAACCACAATGCTAACGTTATGCTTAACCCTAAACTTAAATTAAGCCCAAAAAACAAATGTTTTGTTTTCATATTTTTTTGCGACATATTGCCAATTTTGACTTAGTCTGCGCTATCTAGTGGAAACTACAAAAAAGGGGCCCTGCGTCTTTAACGGCAAATTGTACTGAATTTTATTTCGCGAGATTTGCTTGGCGCGGTGACCCATGTGAGCGACACCTCCTGCAAGAATCATTCTCCCCTGCAGAGGAAAAGGCTATGGAGTGCTGAACGTTTTCACTGTTATTCCCCTTTCCCCCCAAGCCCCTGTATTTGTTGTGATTAGATTTCTGTAACCTTTTTGGTGGCTATCGGGCGGTGGAACGATGTGGATTCAAATTCGGACCATAGACGGAAAGGAGACACGAACCATTGAGGATCTTTCCAGGCTGACCAAAATTGAGTCTCTGAGGCTGAAAATCCAAGATATCTTCAATGTAAACCCCGGACAACAACGGTTATTCTATCGGGGCAAACAGGTAGATGTCTCACCTATGGCCATCGTAACAGTTGTTTGTTTACGTTGCAGGATTAAGTGTCAGGCTGCTAACGTTGTACTTAATACCGGAGCTTCCTGTTTTGAAGGGAATTCGCCAACAGTTCTTGCGCAAGAACCAAGAGGACGCACTCTGCCAGTGATATTAATTTGCTGCTGTTGTCCCCCATTCATGCTTTATCTACTGTTGGATACATTGTTGCAGCGTTTTCAGTTGGCCTATTTAAAATGCAATCGCCAACACTTGAGCTAGAGAGCTGAGAAATGGCGTATACTTCCTGGTATTTTTTTTCTCCAGATATTTAGTGTCGGGAAGGAAATGGAAAATGTCCATTCAGATCCACTTACCAATTAGATCTTTCATTTTCTTATATTTTGGATAGGTGGGTATATTTTATATAATTACCCCGTAATAGTCTTATATGTTGAAAACGCGGCGGAATCATGTTTGCAAAAACATCTGGGATCTTTACTAATGTTTCATTGCCTTTCATATTCATGCGGCATGTGATTGTATGATGCATTTGTTTACGCTTAGGATGCGTTGCTCCACGTGCATTGCCATCCAGTGAAGTGCAGTGTTTACACCCGCGCGCTACTGGTTTGACACCCTCGACGTCACTGCATAGTGAACACGGTGGTTAGGCTTTCTAGTGAAATATGCTACGGTCAGAGTAAGCATGATTACTTTGTTTCCCCCATATTCTGCATGTACATGTAAATCTTAAATACTTAGTGATATATATTGAATACTGTCTTTCAAATTTAGTATGAGTTAGATAAGAGGTTCTGCTGGACAATTACTCCTGGGGATTCTAGACAATTTTCTTTAAAAATGTAACCTTTATTTAACTAGGCAAGTCGGTCAAGAACAAATTCTTATTTACTATGATTGCCTACCTGTGGGGCAGAACCTTTCCGTTACTGGCCCAATGCTCTAACCACTGCTCTAACCACTAGGCTACCTGTAGTTCTAGACAATACTCCTGGGGATTCTAGACAAGTACTCCTGGGGATTCTAGACAAGTACTCCTGGGGATTCTAGACAAGTACTCCTGGGGATTCTAGAAGCTGAAGTGGAGTAACACATTTTCTCTCATTAACGTTACCTCTTTTACAATAGGACATTGATCAGTCAGTGCAACATTGTATTTTCTGTAGACTTCACATAATGCCTTGTCATAATTTCAGTGTTTGTGAAGGTCCATTTTTTTAGGGCTCTGTTTACAATGTAGTAATTATGATTGGCTGCTTGAGTGTTGTCAGAATAGGTGTACACCCACCTACAACCACCTAATGACTCAAAATGCAGGCAGTTAAGAAAAACACTGGCAATACGGTTGGAGACAAATCCTGTTCAGTCCTACTGCCCATGTAATGGCCATTAAGTCCTCTCCTGTGTGTGTCAAACCACATTGTATTTGTCACATGCTTTGTGAACAACAGGTGTAGACTAACAGCGAAATGCTTACTTATGGGCCCTTCCCAACAATACAGAGAGAAATAATCTAAAAATAATAACACAAGGAATAAATGCACAATGAGTAATAACTTGGCTTTATACACGGGGTACCAGTACCGAGTTGTTGTGCAGGGTTATGATGTAATTGTGGTAGATATGTACATATATGTAGAGGTAAAGTGACTAGGCAACAGGATAGATAAAACAGTAGCAGGAGCGAGTCAAGAGTTAGTGCAAAAAGGATCAATAGTTAACCAAATAGCTACCCGGACTAACTATTTAGCAGTCTTATGGCTTGGGGGTAGAGAGAGAGAGAGAGAGAGAGAGAGAGTGTGTGTGTGTGTGAGACACCCACTTCATAATTGGCGGTAATCTGAGTAATCAGATGTAGAATGCTGGGAGGAGGAGGCTGTAGTCATACAATTAATCGTCTGAGCGCTATGTCCCTGTGTGCTTCTCAAATGGCACCCTGTTTCTTATGTAGTACATTACTTTTGATCACAACCCGTATGCACTAGGTAGAGAATAAGGAGCCATTTGGGACACTACCTGCGTGGGGAATAATTAAAGTTGGAATAATGACTCGACAGGCACCCTGTAAAGAAGAAAATACTGCTTTTCTATTATCAGATAATACACTTTAATCACACCATTTTATTCTAGTTATTTGATTTACCATAGAAATTACTTACTTTTTGAAGGCCAGTTAGCCATCCTTAAATCCTAGGCCCCACTTCTACATTTCATCTGTAAATAAATCAACAAAAGCAGAATCGTGTCTGGCATAGAAAATAAATAGGTTGATTTTGTTTTCTTCTTATTCTTATTCTTCTTATTCTTCTTATTATTCTTCTTATTCTTCTTCTTATTATTCTTCTTCTTATTCTTCTTCTTATTATTATTCTTCTTATTCTTCTTCTTATTCTTCTTCTTATTATTATTATTCTTCTTCTTCTTCTTATTCTTATTCTTCTTCTTATTATTCTTATTCTTCTTATTCTTATTCTTCTTCTTATTATTCTTATTCTTATTCTTATTCTTCTTCTTATTATTATTCTTATTATTCTTATTCTTCTTATTCTTCTTATTATTCTTATTCTTCTTATTATTCTTATTCTTATTCTTATTATTATATGAAGTTGAAATGGTTTTGTCTCTGCACATGCATGCTTGGGGAGGGATTCCATTCCTGCGGAAGTCGTTTGTTGCTGTATAATGTTGTACAGCATGAGGTGTCGGCCATTTTGCATTTTTTGAATGAAGAATCACTCCATGTGTTTGTCTGTGTAGAGGAAACATGGGACGTAGCCACACCAAGCCTACTTTTTTTGTGGAGAGTAAGCGACTAATTATTTTTTTTATTTGATCTTTTTATTTAACTAGGCAAGTCAGTTAATTAAGAAAAAAATTCTTATTTTCAATGACGGCCTAGGAACAGTGCGTTAACTGCCTGTTCAGGGGCAGAACGACAGATTTGTACCTTGTCAGCTCGGGGGTTTGAACTTCCAACCTTCCGGTTACTAGTCCAACGCGCTAACCACTAGGCCAACCTGAATTTAAACAACAAAAGACCTGCACTTGGTTAGCTTTGACAGGGGTGTTCAGTTGACAGCCCACATATGTTTCATCACCGTGTGATTTATGCATGGCTGTCTGTTTTCTAAGGAAACAATATGGTTTTCTCTTTATGCATTTCCATACAGAGTGTTGAATTTTCCCACTATCCTTTTTATTTATGCCTAGTTAATGATGATGATACATAATGTGTCATTTAGCAGATGCTTTTATCCAACACGACTTAGTCATGCGTGCATACATTTTTTGATGTACAGGTGCTCCCGGGAATCGAACCCACTATCCTGGCGTTGCAAGCACTATGTTCTACCAAATGAGCTTCAGAGGACCACAATATGTGCTAGGCTATGGTTTTGAGGGTTATGAGGCTTATTATACAAGAAGATCCTTGGGTTTCAGTGCTGATTTTGTGGAGTATTGTTGTACTGTAGTATAGTTGTAATGTAGTACTGTAGTGAACGCCTGGTAGTACAGTAATGTACTGTAGTAAAGTTGTAGTGTAGGTCTACTAGGACAGGAATGTAAAGTAGTGTAGGTCTAGTAGTATAGTTGTACTGTAGTATAGTTGTAGTGTAGTACAGTAATGTACTGTAGGAAAGTTGTACTGTAATACTGTAGTGTAGTACAGTAATGTGATGTACTAAAGTTGTACTGTAGTGTAGTACAGTAATGTACTGTAGTAAAGTTGTACTGTAATAGTGTAGTACAGTAATGTACTGTAGTAAAGTTGTACTGTAATAGTGTAGTACAGTAATGTACTGTAGTAAAGTTGTACTGTAATAGTGTAGTACAGTAATGTACTTTTATTTCCTCTGCCTCGTAGGAAAGCAGGCAGGGTGGGTGGGGGATTTCCACGTGTGAAGAAATGTGAAGAATGAGCCACTCACAGTACCGACTACCGAAACACTGTTAGAATATGCTGCCGGAGGAGACCCGTTCAACTCATTCAATATCAAAATGGCGTCGTTTCAGACCTAGTTCAATGCATTGACTGACTCTGTCCTTGTGTTTGAAGATGGTCCATTTTACAGAGCCACAGTGGTCTTGTAAGTCTGTGGTAAAGGTACCTTTTCTAGTCTTTATAGTACCTGCCTAACAGTCACCCACTTTCCCTTACATAGGAATACAGTCACCATTGCCATTCTCTTTCAGATCAGAACATGCCGTCTCATCACACTCAAGGCTTGTGATTGGCTGGTTTTGAATTATGCTCCCTGTCTATTGGCGAGTGAGTGTTGCTCAGAGTGTTTGAAGGTCAGGCATTAGTATTTCACTGTTCGAGTTGTAATGACCTTTCGGTGCCAAAAAAAACCACTCGTACGTCTGGAATGTTATAAATGCTCCCAAATGCGAGAAAATACCGATCAACTGTTTTTCATAAACACAAATACACACACAATGTTTTCAACACGACAGACTAATAAACCGCGACACATTTTCTCTGTTGGAAAACCCAGGGCATTCGTTCAGTTATCTTGATACTGCTCAGAGGCATTGAGGGCTTTGTAAGAACCGGTTCCATCGTTGTCCAGGGTTTTGGGGGACAGGGATAAGAGTGAGCTGCAGTCCGCCATGCGTACAGGCACGCCCAGTTTAGGGCTGGGCTGGCTGAAGGTTTGAAGCCTGTCGTCTGACAGGGCTGAGGGCACTTGAATCCATTTACATAGCGCTTCTTGCCTGCAGTGGAGGCAGTTTAATAACCTGATGAAAGTTGGTGTCCTTTATGAGTTAAGGAACAGTGTGCCATTTTAAGAAGCGACAGTTGAGGTAGATCAATGTAGTCCATGGTCGTGTTCGTAAGGGCACACTGTAATAAAACGTTTTCAAAGCCTTTTGTAACAGAAAACAACAATGAGCATTAGATAGTCCCTCTCCTTTTTCTTCCATTTTGTGCCACCTGAACACAACCCAGTATTCTGTGATTCCTGTAGGTCAAAGGTCAGAGTAATTGTTACATTGTAGGAATTGGTGTGGGTTTTCTGAGAGAGGTCAGTGTGAAATGGGAGTAGGAGGATATCAATCCAAAGCTTTAGGTGTTTTATTGTGCCTATCTTTTCTTCCGTCCCGCCATAGAGAACACCTTACAGACACTGTGCTTTAGGACAATAAATCAATTGGACGTTGGTAACCACAAACCTAGCTCTGGCTTATATAATAAACACAATAACATTCAAGTCTTTAAAAAAAGTGTTACATGTAAATATTCTAGTTTAGTCCAAGTTTAGCCATTTCTATGTTCAAATACCCTGCACGTGGATTTAGATTTTAGGATTTTCGGTCATCACTGTCTAGTTCTTCTGTTGGTGGTTCCATCAGCGGCGACACTATGTTGAAGCCTGTGTGTTCTTAATTTGAATAGCAGCTAGCTACAGAAACTGTGCCGCGGTTGTTGGTAATGCAAGGAGCACTTTCTTTTTCACTGTACCAGACCGGTTTGTCAAAAACGCAGGGTCCTGCTTTACAAACACAACGGCTAGGAAGAAACGAGGTTTGGCGGGTTGGGGGGGGGGGGGGGAGAGCAAGCCGCACCGAGCCAAATCAAGTCGACTTCTTTTTGTCCATGTATTTACTAGAGCTAAAGAATCAAATCTATTTGAGGAAAAAATGAATGTGTTCTGTATAGATGACTAAATACTGCAGAGTTTGGGTACATGTCAGTGTTTTGGGCTGCTTGGGGCCGGGGTGTTCGCTCTTGATAAGAAACGTGACCTTGTTCTTTTTGTTTTTTTCCCCTATTGCTCCCCTCTTTGGCAGTCTAGCGGGCGGTAGGCGAGGGGTGGGTTGGGCGCGGGATGGGCCGTGGGGGATGGGGTACGGAGCAGGAGCACTGTGTGTGTGTTGGGCGTTTTCTAACTTATCCCAGAATTACTTTCTCCCTGCCAGGCTGACTGTGGCTCTCTAGTCTCTCATCACACCACTGACTCTATAGACTAGTCTCTCACCACTGACTCTATAGACTAGTCTCTCACCACTGACTCTATAGACTAGTCTCTCACCACTGACTATAGACTAGTCTCTCACCACTGACTCTATAGACTAGTCTCTCACCACTGACTCTATAGACTAGTCTCTCACCACTGACTCTATAGACTAGTCTCTCACCACTGACTATAGACTAGTCTCTCACCACTGACTCTATAGACTAGTCTCTCATCACCCCACTGACTCTATAGACTAGTCTCTCATCACCATATTGATTCTATAGACTAGTCTCTCATCACCATATTGATTCTATAGACTAGTCTCTCATCACCACACTGACTCTATAGACTAGTCTCTCACCACTGACTCTATAGACTAGTCTCTCACCACTGACTCTATAGACTAGTCTCTCATCACCACACTGACTCTATAGACTAGTCTCTCATCACCACACTGACTCTATAGACTAGTCTCTCATCACCCCACTGACTCTATAGACTAGTCTCTCATCACACCACTGACTCTATAGACTAGTCTCTCACCACCCCACTGACTCTATAGACTAGTCTCTCACCACCCCACTGACTCTATAGACTAGTCTCTCACCACCCCACTGACTCTATAGACTAGTCTCTCACCACCCCACTGACTCTATAGACTAGTCTCTCATCACCCCACTGACTCTATAGACTAGTCTCTCACCGCCCCACTGACTCTATAGACTAGTCTTTCACCACTGACTCTATAGACTAGTCTCTCACCGCCCCACTGACTCTATAGACTAGTTTCTCACCGCCCCACTGACTCTATAGACTAGTCTCTCACCGGCCCACTGACTCTATAGACTAGTTTCTCACCGCCCCACTGACTCTATAGACTAGTCTATCACCACTGACTCTATAGACTAGTCTCTCACCACTGACTCTATAGACTAGTCTCTCACCACTGACTCTATAGACTAGTCTCTCGCCACCGGCCCCACTGACTCTATAGACTAGTCTCTCACCACCGGCCCCACTGACTCTATAGACTAGTCTCTCACCACTGACTCTATAGACTAGTCTCTTACCACTGACTCTATAGACTAGTCTCTTACCACTGACTCTATAGGCTAGTCTCTCACCACCCCACTGACTCTATAGACTAGTCTCTCACCACTGACTCTATAGACTAGTCTCTCACCACTGACTCTATAGACTAGTCTCTCACCACTGACTCTATAGACTAGTCTCTCACCGCCCCACTGACTCTATAGACTAGTCTCTCATCACCGCCCCACTGACTCTATAGACTAGTCTCTCATCACCGCCCCACTGACTCTATAGACTAGTCTCTCATCACCGCCCCACTGACTCTATAGACTAGTCTCTCATCACCGCCCCACTGACTCTATAGACTAGTCTCTCATCACCGCCCCACTGACTCTATAGACTAGTCTCTCATCACCGCCCCACTGACTCTATAGACTAGTCTCTCATCACCACCCCACTAATTGATATGGTTTAGCACCTTTTTTGCGTTAGGGAAATTAATCGTCACACATACAACAGCCCTGACTCACTTATAAAAATACACACACACACACACACACTCAGCTGTGTGTACACACAAAACAGGTGCATTTTGGAAGCACAGTTCATATACTGATGCTTTGATAGGTTCCATGGCACCTTCCCCAATTCTGATAAAGGTTGATCCCAGGTGGTCCAATTCACTTAATTGGCAGATGCAGATAACCCCACAAAAGTACCATGGTAATAATATTAATATTCTGTCATTTTAATTCCATATACAGTACTTTTCTCTGTTGTGTTTTAAAATCATTGTGCGATGCCAAGTCATATCTGTCAGCCAAGATAGAATCTAATGGACTTTAAAAAAAAAACTTTTTCTCCCCAATTTCGTGGTATCCAATTGTTTAGTAGCTACTATCTTGTCTCATCGCTACAACTCCCGTACGGGCTCGGGGGAGACGAAGGTTGAATGTCATGCGTCCTCCGATACACAACCCAACCAAGCCGCACTGCTTCTTAACACAGCGCGCATCCAACCCGGAAGCCAGCCGCACCAATGTGTCGGAGGAAACACCGTGCACCTGGCAACCTTGGTTAGCGCGCACTGCGCCCGGCCTGCCACAGGAGTCGCTGGTGCGCGATGAGACAAGGATATCCCTACCAGCCAAGCCCTCCCTAACCCAGACGACGCTAGGCCAATTGTGCTTCACCCCACGGACCTCCCGGTCGTGGCTGGTTGCGACAGGGCCTGGGCGCGAACCCAGAGTCTCTGGTGGCACAGCTGGCGCTGCAGTACAGCGCCACCCGGGAGGCCCCTCTAATGGACTTTTCCAGGTTCGGCCTGGTGGTGTAGTGCTGCCCATCTTCTCCACATGGAATATATTAGGTCCAGCAATTGCCTATTCAAACACTAAAGGAGACGTTCAATAATTACGTATTCAAAATAGGTTGTCCCCACCTTGCCAATGCGTAAGCAAAGCATATCCTATGTAGTTTTTAGTCACTGTCTGAGTGCTGTGCTTGTAATGATTAGAACTTAGCTTTTCAAAGACCGTCTGGCTGACTTGTCACCTTGGATAAGATAAACACAGAAAGTAGTTTGACTGGGGAGAGGTGGTAATTGTGATCAATAACCAAATAATAATAATGAGAATACACACTAGGGTCGTCCCTGACAACAACAAAAAATCTCGGTTGACCGAAAGTCGTCTGTTCTTCCAACCAATCAATTTTTTTTAACTTGTATTTTTCACACACAGTTGAAGTCAGAAGTTTACATACACTTAGGTTGGAGTCATTAAAAGTCATTTTTCAACCACTCCACACATTTCTTGTTAACAAACTATAGTTTTGGAAAGTCAATAAAGACATCTACTTTGTGCATGACACAAGTAATTTTTCCAATAATTGTTTACAGACAGATTATTTCACTTATAATTCAATGTAATACAATTCCAGTGGGTCAGAAGTATACATACACTAAGTTGACTGTGCCTTTAAACAACTTGGAAAATTCCAGAAAATGATGTCATGGCTTTAGAAGCTTCTGATAGGCTAATTGACATAATTTGAGTCAATTGGAGATGTACCTGTGGATGTATTTCAAGGCCTACCTTCAAACTCAGTGCCTCTTTGCTTGACATCATGAGAACATCAAAAGAAATCAGCAGCTTCATCCTTGGGAGAAATTTCCAGAAGCCTGAAGGTACCACGCTCATCTGTACAAATAAGACTAGGGACCACGCAGCCATCATACCGCTCAGGAAGGAGACATATTCTGTCTCCTAGAGATGAATGTACTTTGGTGCAAAAACTGCAAATAAATCCCAGAACAACAGCAAAGGACCTTGTGAAGATGCTGGAGAAACAGGTACAAAAGTATCTGTTTCCATAGTAAAACGAGCCCTATATCGACATAACCTGAAAGGCCGCTCAGCAAGGATGAAGCCACTACTCCAAAACGACCATAAAAAATCCAGACTATGGTTTGCAACTGCACATGGGAACAAAGATCATACTTTTTGGAGAAATGTCCTCTGGTCTGATGAAACGAAAATAGAAATGTTTGGCCATAATGACCATCATTATGTTTGGAGGATAAAGGGGGAGGCTTGCAAGCCGAAGAACACCATCCCAACTGTGAAGCACGGGGTGGAAGCATCATGTTGTGGGGGTGCTTTGCTGCAGGAGGGACTGGTGCACTTCACAAAATAGATGGCATCATAAGGTAGGAAAATTATGTGGATATATTGAAGCAACATCTCAAGACATCAGTCAGGAAGATAAAGCTTGGTCGCAAATGGGCCTTCCAAATGGACAATGACCCCAAGCATACTTCCAAAGTTATGGCAAAATGGCTTAAGGACAACAAAGTCAAGGTATTGGAGTGGCCATCACAAAGCCCTTACCTCAATCCCATAGAAAATGTGTGGGCAGAACTGAAAAATCGTGTACGAGCAAGGAGGCCTACAAACCCAACTGTTACACCAGCTCTGTCAGGAGGAATGGGCCAAAATTCACCCAATTTATTGTAGGAAGCTTGTGGAAGGCTACCTGAAAGGTTTGATCCAAGTTAAGCTATTTTAAAGGCAATGCTACCAGATACAAATTGAGTGTATGTAAACATCTGACCCACTGGGAATGTGATGAAAGAAATAATGCTGAATTAAATTATTCTCTCTACTATTATTCTGACATTTCACATTCTTAAAATGAAGTGGTGATCCTGACTAACCTAAAACAGGGAATGTTTACTGGGATTAAAAACTTAGTTTAAATGTAATTGGCTAAGGTGTATGTAAACCTCCAACTTCAAGTGTATGTGTATCTATATATATCTATGTCTCTGTGTTTTAATAAAATCATCTATAAGCATTGAGCTTGTCTGATACTTTAAGCTTACTGTTTGATGAAATGAGACAGAAATGACTCAAGAGGGAGCCAGAGATCTAGATAACCAGGGAAGAAAATATATCCCGAAGTTCCTGGTAATAAATAAATAAACGAGTCATCATCAACCCTTCTCATGTGGAATGCCGATATATCTTACCATTTCTACTGATCTGCGTGACAGTTATGGTTTTCATTTACACATTTTTGCCGAACAGTTTCATTTATGATAACTTCTTCATATCTCAAAATCATTGTCATGTGGTTAATCACAATGCTATCTAAATGAAAAATGATACATACTAAAAAAAAAGTAATTTCTATTGCCATTTATGTAAAAATAGCCTACACAAAGCCAACAAATAAAAACATTGCAGCCTGCAGGCAGAAAACATCCTGATTTTAATATAAATATCCTATAATTCACATTGGCTACACATGGCCTGTCTGCAACCAACTTGAAACATTGTATCAACAATTAACTTGGGTCCAGCTGAAGCTTGAGCTAGCTAACTTGCAACATTGTTTAAAATACTTTGGGCCCTCAGTTTCCTGCCCAGTGAGCTCGGGACGTACACAGCTGTAGGGTATTTACGCAAGGGATAAGAAGCTCACCGGAGCGAAGTACTGACACCTCAAATGCTCTACTGCTTTGAGCTCCTGTTCCTCTTTATAGAATATTAGTTCAAAAGTATTGAGGAGCTCCTGCACCTAAATAAAACAGTACTAGCACCCAAAATGAGTACCGGAACATATTTCAGTTCAGGTCAAGCACTGATGAGAAGTAATCAGGTAGGCCTATTTTATGACTTTTCCACTGAATCAGAGCATAGCATTTTTCCCCTTCACTCTGAATTGTTATCGAAAGGGACGGAGCTGGAAAGATTTTTCAAGTACATTGAAGAACTATTGTCATTCTCAATGGATGTTAAAACCGACTTTGTTTGCTGTTTGAGGTGAAGAAAACATTACTTTGAGAATCTCCACAGCTCATTAGTGGTTGTGCGTAAAGCCAATCAGAAATTCTATCAGACATCCCCAAATGGCCACATTAATATACCTACATTTACATGCAGGCCATGTAGCCTAGAGGGCTATTTCTATGCGTATTCATGCTTACTCAGCATTGACAGGAGCGCTTCAAACAAAAGACTATGACTAAATTGACAACTCGTAAATAGAATGAAATAAACCAAAACTTGTTTCTCACAAGTGTCGCAGCATAGGTTGTGCGCTCTGCAAACAAAATGTCCACTCTGACAATGAGAACGGTAAAAGACTGGAATAATATGTTGAAGGCATTAACATAAATTACCATAACAAAACAAACATTGTAGATTAGGAATTAACGGTAAATGTACTACTGGTGATGTATGCAAAGGGGAATTGATAGACGCTAACAATCAAATGCGAACAATTCACACAATAAAGTTATGAAACAATGACTGTGCACAAATTGGCAGAAGAGAGCACATTCTAGAGAAGTGCATTGTGCATCTGGGTACTGCATGGTTAATCTGATGTCTGCATTGGCCGTGTAGCATTTATGGTGATAAACCTCAGCAGAAATCAGGGCATTCATACTTCTTGTGCTTTGCTGAGCAGTGCAAAGCTGTGGTGAAGGAAATTGTCAAGGAAGTGAGTTTTTGTGCTTTCTACAGGATGCACCGCCCCCACCTACAGTCAACCAATCATGTCAATGCAGAGCCATACAGAGCCCTCTACATTGTTGTAACAGTTGGGAGGAGCATGGCGATGCGGTATGGAGCTCGATTTGGTCTCTGGAGGCTCCGCAATTGCGTCCCACCCTCCATATGGAGCCTCCGACCACATTTTCAGATAAATTGGCTCTCAGTCTAGGCCTCCGCAATGGATTAGTTCACTGAGATGGGTGCATATATGTAGATGTTTTCGTCATTTAGAAATGTCCTTTTTCTTGACAGAAAAGCACCCCCCCCCCCGTTAAAATAACATCAAATTGATCAGAAATGCAGTGTAGACATTGTTAATGTTCTAAATTACTATTGTAGCTGGAAATGGCTGATTTTTAATGGAAGCCCAGCATCCTGGAGTCTCTACTTAACTGTTGACTTTGAGACGGGTGTTTTGCGGGTACTATTTAATGAAGCTGCCAGTTGAGGACTTGCGAGGCATGCGTTTCTCAAACTAGATACTTTAAAGTACTTGTCCTCTTGCTCAGTTGTGCACCGGGGCCTCCCACTCCTTTTTATTCTGGTTAGAGCCAGTTTGCGCTGTTCTGTGAAGAGAGTAGTACACAGTGTTGTACGAGATCTTCAGTTTCTTGGCAATTTCTCGCATGGAATAGCCTTGGTTCTGAGAAATGGACTGACGAGTTTCAGAAGAAAGGACTTTGTTTCTGGCCATTTTGAGCCTGTAATCGAACCCACAAATGCTGATGCTCCAGACACTCAACGAGTCTAAGAAGGCCAGTTTTATTGCAACACAACAGTTTTCAGCTGTGCTAACATAATTGCAAAAGGGTTTTCTAATGATCAATTTGCCTTTTAAAATGATAAACTTGGATTAGCTAACACAACGTGCCATTGGAACACAGGCGAGATGGTTGCTGATAATGGGCCTCTGTAAGCCTATGTAGATATTCCATAAAAAATCTGCCGTTTCCAGCTACGATAGTCATTTACAGCATTAGCCATGTCTACTCTGTATTTCTGGTCAATTTGATGTTATCTTAATGGGAAGAAATGTTGCTTTTCTTTAAAAAACAAGGACATTTCTAAGTGACCCCAAACCTTTGAACGGTAGTGTGTGTCTAAAGTTTTAGAACACCTACTCATTCCAGGATTTTTCTTTATTTTGGCTATTTTCTCAATTGTAAATTTTTAATTTTTAATTTCACCTTTATTTAACCAGGTAGGCAAGTTGAGAACAAGTTCTCATTTACAATTGCGACCTGGCGCAAATAATGGTGAAGACATCAAAACTATGAAGTAACACATATGGAATCATATAGTAACCAAAAAATGTTAAAGAAATCCAAATATATTTGAGATTCTTCAAATAGCCACCCTTTGCCTTGATGACAGCTTTGTACACTCTTGGCATTCTCTCAACCAGTTTCACCTGGACTGCTTTTCCAACAGTCTTGAAGGAGTTCCCACATATATGCCGAGCACTTGTTGGCTTCTTTTCCTTCACTCTGTGGTCCAACTCATCCCAAGCCATCTAAAAACAATTTTGGGACTCAATGAAAACAACAGTGGCTGTAATAATTTATACTGCATGATCTTATTTAATTATTCACATAAGGATATATCAAGTTATTATTATTACCCCTTTGTACACGAAGAGTGACATTTTGCAAAAGCAAATGGCAGTGAGCCAAGCAACCATAACATTTCAAATAGACCTGTCTATTTGAAATGTTATGGTTGGTTGGCTCACTGCCATTTGCTTTTGCAAAATGTCACTCTTCGTGTACAAAGGCATGGCATATTATCCAATCGGCCAAAAATGTCACCATCTCTTGAACATTTCTAAACACCAAATCTGTAAAAACATTTACAGTGCATTCAGAAAGTATTCAGACGCTTTGCCTTTTTCCACATTTTGTTACGTTACAGGCTTATTCTCACATTGATTAAGTTGTTTTCCCTCCATAAATCTACACACAATACCCCATAATGACAGAGCAATAACAGGTTTTTAGAAATGTTTTGCAAATTTGTAAAAAAAAAAAAAAAAAATGTTTTAAGTATTCAGACTCGGTGATTACAGCCTTGAGTCTTCTTTGACCCTACGAGCTTGGCACACCTGTATTTGGGGAATTTCTCCCCTTCTTCTCTGCAGATCCTCTCAAGCTCTGTCAGGTTGGATGGGGAGCGTCGCTGCACAGTTATTTTCAGGTCTCTTCAGAGATGTTCGATCGGGTTCAAGTCTGGGCTCCGGCTGGGCCACTCAAGGACATTCAGAGACTTGTCCCTAAGCCACTCCTGCTTTGCCTTGGCTGTGTGCTTCGGGTCATTGTCCTGTTGAGGCTAAGGTTTACTTTCCAATCTGAGGTCCTGAGCGCTCTGGATCAGGTTTTCATCAAGGATCTCTCTGTACTTTACTCCGTTCATCTTTCCCTCGATCCTGACTAGTCTCCCAGTCCCTACCACTGAAAAACATCCCCACAGCATGATGCTGCCACCACCATGCTTCACCGTAGGGATGGTGCCAGGTTTCCTCCAGACGTGACGCTTGGCATTCAGGCCAAAGAGTTCAATCTTGGTTTTCATCAGTTTTTTTCATGGTCTGAGAGTCCTTTAGGTGCCTTTTGGCAAACTCCAAGCATGTGCATTTTACTGAAGAGTGACTTCCATCTGACCACTCTACCGTAAAGGCCTGATTGGTGGAGTGTTGCAGAGACTGTTGTCCTTCTGGATGGTCCACCCATCTCCACAGGAACTCTGGAGCTCTGTCAGTGACCATCGGGTTCATGGTTACATCCCTTACCAAGGCCCTTCTCCCCTGATTGCTCAGTTTGGCCGGGCAGCCAGCTCTAGGAAGAGTCTAGGTGGTTCTTAACTTCTTCCATTTAAGAATGGTGGAAGCCACTGAGTTTTGGGGACCTTCAATGCTGCAGAAATGTTTTGGTACCCTTCCTGTTTTTGCTTTGTCATTATGGGGTATTGTGTGTGTGTGTGTGTGTGTGTGTGTAGATTTGATTATTTATATTTAATCCATCTTAGAATAAGGCTGTAACAAAATGTGGAAAAAGTCAAGGGGTCTGAGTACTTTCCGACTGCACTGTAGAAAACATTCAATATCATGTACTAACTGCACCAGTGTTTTTTAGTATTTTTCTTGTTGCAACCTAAGGAGCCTATAAAACGTCTTGATAGAAAGTGGATTGCTTAGTTCATGGCTGCAGAGGGATATTATGTGAATAGTCATTGACCCTCCGATGAAAGGTCTAATGCAGATAATGTACACTGTGTTATGGCGTTCCATGCATATCATCATTGCCCCTTTCCCAACACAATAGATGAATTCAAGTCAGTGTGCCGCAGCCTGCCTAGTGTCCTTTTGTCCAGGATGGTTACCATAGAAATATAATTACTAAAACGGACATTCCATTCAAGTCGATGTTCTGTGATGGGTAGTAATTATATTTCTATACTATGCTGTCAACGCCACACAGCAGACAGACACACATAAACATGGGGGGAGGGGGGTCCTTTATTGGTTGTCATAGCGACTTACCCCCCCCTTCTAAGATTGTATGCATTTATTGGAGGAAAACATGCAGTGGAAGGGAGAGATTTGTGTTCATTTGTTGTGCTGACTTCAGGAATGGATGTCTGGTTTTGGGGAGACAAATTCAAATGTACAGCATATTTCCCGATTCACAATGGTGTTATTTCTTATTGGAATATTCTTGTTCTCATTGTCACAACTAAGATGCATTATTTCCCATTATTTCATTTTGAGAGATGCAGCCCCCACTGTAAAATGATTCCCTAGCCTTATCCCCCTGGTCGCATAACAACTAGGACATTTGGCCCATTTACAGAGTAGATAGAAACCTGTCTGGTACAGGACAGGTGGTGCAGAGCTATTGATTGAGTCTGGAGGTGTAGTAGCTCTTCTTAGTTCAGGTCTTTTATAGGTTTTGATTCTGAATGGTGCTGAGCATCAACACATTGTCCCTCCTCAGCCTTCTGCAGAATTCTGTCTTTGCCGTGCTCTGTGTTTGTCCCTTGACAACCAGCTTGTGCTCGCTATACGCTTCCGACGACGGGTCAGTGGCGCTATGCTGATTATTTAATATCGCACAAATGTCGGCCAGTACCCCCCCCCCCCCCCTGCCTACCAGATCAATTTGTATGTATTTTTCAGATGCAAGAGGGCCAGATGCTGTTTGACTATCCCAAAGCTGTTTTACCCATCTCAAGAGGAAAACCCCGAAAACAAAAAATAGCTGCCTATCTGACATTGATTTGTGTCTTTTATTTTTCAGATGGAAGATGGCCACACACTGTATGACTACAACGTGGGTCTGAACGATATCGTCCAGCTGCTTATCCGTTCCCAAGCGGGGGACGCTCCAGACAGTCCTCTCGTCATCTCCCCTGTCGTCAGCCCCAAGGAGTGTGACACAACGCCCCCCACCACCCCCAACACTACGACTGGTGCAGCTACCACCCCCTCTAAACCTACCACCGTGGCCCCAACACTTACCCCCAAACCCACCACAGTCAACAACAACACAACCACCACTGACGACACCAGTACTACCACCAACATCAGTACAACTACCAGTAAGAACACGAGTATCACCAGTGATCCCAATAACAACGGAGACGAGTCTTCTTCTGGTCCACCGGCAGCGTTGGAGAAGCACGACAACCAGCCATCAACCTCTACACGTCCCTTACTCATAGACGCGGGAATTGGGGTGTTCAAGGTAAAAGAGAAATAACTTGCTGGACTGTGGTACAATATTCTCTCAGGTTGATTCATTTGTGGTTTGTGTACGAAAGGCTGTGGGATAATATGCTATAGAATAAGAATATAATTAAGCAAAAAGGCCCAGGGGGTGGACACAATGCGTCGTGCCTGGATAGAGCCCTTTACCGTGGTGTATTGGTCATATACCCAAACCCCTGAGGTGTCTTACTGCTATTATAAACTGATTACCAACGTAAAAATTGTTATAACCGCCTCCCGGTGGCGCAGTGGTCTAAGGCACTCGCTGTGCCACCAGAGACTCTGGGTTCGATCCCAGGCACTGTCGCAGCTGGCCGCGACCGGGAGGCCCATGGGGCAGCGCAGCGTCGTCTGGGTTAGGGAGGGTTTGGCCGGCAGGATATCCTTGTCTCATCGCGCACTAGCGACTCCTGTGGCGGGCCGGGCGCAGTGCATGCTGACCAGGTCGCTAGGTGTACCGTGTTTCCTCCGGTGCGGCTGGCTTCCGGGTTGGATGCGCACTGTGTTAAGAAGCACTGCGGCTTGGTTGGGTTGTGTTTCAGAGGACCTCTAATCCCTGTCGGAGCTCAGTTGATTAGAGAGAGAGCATTCACAACTCTATTATAGCTCAGTTGATTAGAGAGAGAGCATTCACAACTCTATTATAGCTCAGTTGATTAGAGAGAGAGCATTCACAACTCTACTATAGAGAGAGAGCATTCACAACTCTACTATAGCTCAGTTGATTAGAGAGAGAGCTTTCACAACTCTACTATAGCTCACCTGGTTAGAGAGAGCATTCACAACTACTATAGCTCAGCTTGTTAGAGAGAGAGCATTCACAACTCTACTATAGCCCAGCTGGTTAGAGAGAGATTATTCACAACTACTATAGCTCAGCTGGTTAGAGAGAGAGCATTCACAACTCTACAAAATCTCAGCTGGTTAGAGAGAGAGCATTCACAACTCTACTATAGCTCAGCTGGTTAGAGAGAGAGCATTCGCAACTCTACAAAATCTCAGCTGGTTAGAGAGAGAGCATTCACAACTCTACAAAATCTCAGCTGGTTAGAGAGAGAGAGCATTCACAACTCTACTATAGCTCAGCTGGTTAGAAAGAGCATTCACAACTCTACTATAGCTCAGTAGTAGAGTTGTGAATGCTCTCTATCTAATCAATTAGATAGAGAGCATTCACAACTCTACTATAGCTCAGCTGGTTAGAGAGAGAATTCACAACTCTACTATAGCTCAGCTGGTTAGAGAGAGAGCATTCGCAACTCTATAGCTCAGCTGGTTAGAGAGAGAATTCACAACTCTACTATAGCTCAGTTGGTTATAGAGAGAGCATTCACAACTCTACTATAGCTCAGCTGGTTAGAGAGAGAGCATTCACAACTCTACTATAGCTCAGCTGGTTAGAGAGAGAGCATTCACATTTCTACTATAGCTCAGTTGGTTATAGAGAGAGCATTCACAACTCTACTATAGCTCAGCTGGTTAGAGAGAGCATTCACAACTCTACTATAGCTCAGCTGGTTAGAGAGAGAGCATTCACAATTCTACTATAGCTCAGTTGGTTATAGAGAGAGCATTCACAACTCTACTATAGCTCAGCTGGTTAGAGAGAGAGCATTCACAATTCTACTATAGCTCAGTTGGTTATAGAGAGAGCATTCACAACTCTACTATAGCTCAGCTGGTTAGAGAGAGAGCATTCACAACTCTACTATAGCTCAGCTGGTTAGAGAGAGAGAGCATTCACAATTCTACTATAGCTCAGTCGGTTATAGAGAGAGCATTCACAACTCTACTATAGCTCAGCTGGTTAGAGAGAGAGCATTCACAACTCTACTATAGCTCAGCTGGTTATAGAGAGAGCATTCACAACTCTACTATAGCTCAGCTGGTTAGAGAGAGAGCATTCACAACTCTACTATAGCTCAGCTGGTTATAGAGAGAGCATTCACAACTCTACTATAGCTCAGCTGGTTAGAGAGAGAGCATTCACAACTCTACTATAGCTCAGTTGGTTAGAGAGAGAGCATTCACAACTCTACTATAGCTCAGCTGGTTAGAGAGAGCATTCACAACTACTATAGCTCAGCTGGTTAGAGAGAGAGCATTCACAACTCTACTATAGCTCAGTTGGTTATAGAGAGAGCATTCACAACTCTACTATAGCTCAGCTGGTTAGAGAGAGAGCATTCACAACTCTGCTATAGCTCAGCTGGTTAGAGAGAGCATTCACAATTTAGGAGATACTGAAATATGTTTTGTCATTAATTTCCTTCATGGCAATGGTACACCAGCAGCAGGTCATGCGGCCTCATTTCACCACCTTTTCCCCTTTGCATTGCTGTGGTTTGGGCCCACATGCCTGTGGTAGTTTGAATTGGCAGCCATGTCTCAACTCCCTCAGCGATCTGAACTCCATCTCCATAGTGACCGGCCGGCCAGGACACAGTGCTCAGGAGTGTTTAGCTACTGTAGCAGGTCCAGTGGTGTGGGTGCCAGTCAGGGGTCTGTCTGGCTGACTGGTGTGTGTGAGGTGGCTGGGTTGCTTTTATCTGTCCTATTTCACATGTGTGAATTGGAAATGTTTTTTTTTTTTTTTTTTGCATATCCCAACTCTCCCCGAGTCACCCTTGGAGAGTGGGGTCACAGCCAGGGGAGGTTGATATGTTGTTATGGGTCCTTATTCACAAAGCGTCTCAGAGTGGGAGTTATGCTATAGGATCAGTGTAGCCTTTTAGATCATAATGAATAGGATTTATATGGACGGGGGGTGGGGGGGCGTCATACAACAGCACTCCTGTTCTGATAAGCATTTTGAATACTGGCCCTGTACTCAAGTGTCCCTGTTGAGTGATGTCTGGATGGGACTGTACCTCGTCTTTTACCTCATGGTATGTTGCTCTACAGATTTAATCTCCCCTAGGCCTAGAATCAGATAACAGGTTCTAGAAGCCATATTACCATGGAACAAATGGTTGCTAGGAGTTTCTCTTGGTATTTTTTATTATTCATACTCACTTACAGTAAATGGTGGAGCTGCTACGTTTTGATGGACATGTCCTGTTCACAGTTAACACCAAAGCCAAGCTGCAGGGGAGTGTGGGCCTAAAGATGCCTTGTAGACCCAAGCTCAGAGACACACTATACCCAGAGCCCAGCCCTGAGAGAGGGCCTGCCGCTGGCGAACCACAGCGGCTGTAAAAGATATGTGCTGGAACATGGACAGGACAGTCTCTTGGCTCAATGCTTATAGCGCCATCAAGGAGATGACTGCAGCTGTGTTTTCAGTTCCAAAAGTATGTGGATGCCTGCTCGTGGAACATCTCATTCCAAAATCATGGACATTAATATGGAGTTGGTCCTCCCTTTGCTGCTATAACAGCCTCCACTCTTCTGGGAAGGCTTTTCACTAGATGTTGGAACATTGCTGCGGGGACTTGCTTCCATTCAGCCACAAAAGCATTAGTGAGGTCTGGCACTGATGTTGGGTCAATTAGGCCTGGCTCACAGTCGGCTTTCCAATTCATCCCAAAGGTGTTTGATGGGGTTGAGGTCAGGGCTCTGTGCAGGCCAGTCAAGTTATTCCACACCGATCTCGACAAACCATTTCTGAATGGACCTCGCTTTGTGCACGGGGGCATTGTCCATGCTGAAATAAGAATACAATGGGTGTAGATCTTACCGTGAAATAGTTACAAGCCCTTAACCAACAATGCAGTTTTAAGAAAATTAGTTAAAAAAATATTTACTAAATAAACTAAAGTAAAATAATAAGGTTGGTAGGTAGGTAGGTGTAAAGTGACTGCATATCTAATAAACAGGGAGTAGCAGCAGTGTAAAAACAAAGGGTGGGGGTGGTGTCAATGCAAATAGTCTGAGTGGCCATTTGATGAATTGTTCAGCAGTCTTATGGCTTGGATATAGAGGCTGATAAGGAGCCTTTTAGACATAGACTTGGATGCCATTGTATGCTGTAGTGTTAAGATTTCCCTTCACTGGAACTAAGGGGCCCGAATCATGAAAAACAGCCCCAGATCATCATTCCTCCTCCACCAAACTTTACAGTCGGCACTATGCATTCGAGCAGGTAGCGTTCTCCTGGCATCCACCAAAACCCAGATTAGTCCGTCGGACTGCCAGATGGTGAAGCCTGATTCATCCCTCCCGAGACCGCATTTCCACTGTTCCAGAGTCCAATGATGGCGAGCTTTACACCACTCCAGCCGACCCTTGGCATCGCACATGGTGATCTTAGGCTTGTGTGGCTGCACAGCCATGGAAACCCATTTCATGAAGCTCCCGACAAACAGTCATTGTGTTGATGTTGCTTCCAGAGTCCGTTTGGAACTCGGTAGTGAGTATTGCAACCGAGGACAGACAATTTTTACGTGCCATGAGCTTCACCACCCGGCGGTCCCGTTCTGTGAACTTGTGTGGCCCACCATTTTGTGGCTGAGCTGTTGTTGCTCCTAGATGTTTCCACTTCACAATAACAGCACTTACAGTTGACCGGGGCAGCTTTAGCAGGGCAGAAATTTGATGAAACTGACTTGTTGGAAAGGTGACATCCTATGGCGGTGTCACTTTGAAAGCCACTGAGCTCTTCAGTAAGGCCACTCTGTTGCCAATGTTTGTCTATGGAGATTCCATGGCTGTGTGCTTGATTTCATACACCTGTCAGCAACGGGTGTGGCTGAAATAGCCAAATACCCTGAAATAGCCACAAACGTTTGGCATTGTAGTGTACTAACAGGATTACTTAAACAATCAAATGTACCATTGTGCACTCTGACTCACTGTCTGATAAATAGCATATTATATTATGACTAATGATGGAGATGACTGAACAGCAAAGAGGTTTACTCAGTAGATAAAACTGACGAGGTAAGCACACTCACACATAATGAACAGGAAGTAGTATATGTATTGTATTACGTAGTGTGAACAGGAAGTAGTAGCTCTATGTAAACTTAATGTGAACAGAAAAGCAGATTTTTGGTGTTAACTTTGAGACTGCCACTGAGACGGAGTACAGTAGTAGTGATTTCTCTGAAAGCTAACGTTTGTTTTAGTTTGTTCGTGATCAATTGTTGCAGGTTCAGGGTACCTGTATTATTGATGTGCTACTGTTTTTGGTGAGACTTGTAGTTTAAGATTTAAATGTACTCAAACCCAGCAGGTAAGGTCTCTGTAGTGTTGTGGTGTCTCCCTTGTAGTGTGTTTTCCTATATTTTTAATGTTTAATCCCAGCCCCCATCCCATTAAGAGGCCTTTTGGTAGGCCGTCATTGTAAGTAAGAATTTGTTCTTAACTGACTTGCCTAGTTAAATAAATCTAATAAAAAAATTGCCGTGTGGCCCAGAGGATGTCCCTGTCAATTAGCAGTCCCCATTGGCCTGTAGAGATGAACATGTCTGCTTTCACTATCCGTCTCTCCTGGAGCTGATGACAGGACCACATGAAAACAGCAGCCTGACTGAAGGCTCTGTCTGATTCTCATGTAGATGTGAATTAATATCGAAAGGTACAAGCTTTGTCCTTTATAAACAGGCTGGTGGGTTTTGGAGACTAGCGTTGGAGTCGATTCCATTTAAATTCAGGAATTTTATTTACTTCCTGAATTGAAATGGACTTGACCCCCAAAAACCCCACTCCCTCCCAGCCTAACCCTAACTCAGCTCTTTAATTCAAGGACTTTACAACGATGTCTGATACTTTTATATTCTGCATCTGTACAAGGCTGAGATCTGGATTGATGGTCTCTTGATGCGTTCTCGGTTTGTTTTTATGATGCGTAACGTTGTTAGCTAATAGAGTTAGCTGCTCAGGGTGATGTCACTGTTCTGGAATGTTCATCAGTTCTGGAATCTTCATCCATGAGTTCTTCAGTGAGTGTTTGTTGAGCGGCAAAGGGGGGACAGAGAACCTGCATCCACTGTAGCCACGATACACATTGTAGACATTGCTATGCTCAGAGGTCCCAGACAGCATGTTGTTGGCCTCGCCCCTCCCTGTCTCCTAGCTCTGTTATGCATGTGAGCTGCTCATGTCCCGTATACTGAGGCAAGGGCGGCGCATTTATAGCATAGTCAATGGTGTTTAGCTAACACACTGGAGACAGAGTATCTCTCATTTTGTCGCTAATCATGAACTTTTTCTTTCGTCAAACCTTTCCATTGCCCAAGTAACTGAGGATTATTTTCCTCCACTTTGTTTGTTCATGAGGCTGACTTATAGGAAGACCTTTTCTTTTAACATTTCATCACTATCCTTGAAATGTCCCGTGAGTCTGTTGCTTTGTTTACCCACAAACCTGTTATTGCTTTCATCAGTACTCAAAGCCAGCTGCACTCTGCACATCCATTAATGTTAATTGTACGTGTGCATTTTATTCATAGTTGAAAGGTAAACTACATTTTCTGTTTATTTTTCTCCTTTCAGATAAACGAGTTGGTGGACTGCAGGGACATAAGCATCGGTGCCTGGTTTGAAGCCTGCATCGACAACGTGTCACTCAGCCCAAAGGGACAGAACAGCACCAGTAAAGCTCCTACAGCAGGGAAGGTTGGCAGGCCTAGCAAAAGGACGAACGGCAAGCTTGAGACAGAGCCGGGCCAAGGCCAAAGCCACCTCTCCTCCTCAGACAATAATAATAATAATAATAATGGGAATAATTCTACTTCTGTGTTGAACTCTGACAGTATTGGGCCAGGGGCTGGGCCCTCCACCTCTCAAACAGACTATACTGCCACAGACAAAGAGAAGGAGGATGTGACGTACCACATCAGATATGATGAGTAAGTTGCTTTCTGACCTACTAGGCTTGCTATCGCAGATTCATAGTTTCCTTTTTTGTTTGCTCATGGTTTTAGAAAAGTTTAATTCAGTTTGGTGGGAATAACCAACTGTGAGTGGTGATGGATCCTACCAGGTAAGACTGGGGTGATTGGGAGTTCAGGAGGAGGTGTGATTGCATGCTATATATGAATGAATGAATGAATGATCTAAGCCATAAAAACGGCTGTATAACACGATATGCACTTACAGTATGTAGTGCTGCACCATTAGATACAGAGGAGGAGAGATTACATGCCATATAAATCCCTGTATATCTACCATGATACTTCTTGATGTAGTGCTGCACCATTAGATACAGAGGAGGAGAGATTACATGCCATATAAATCCCCGTATATCTACCATGATACTTCTTGATGTAGTGCTACACCATTAGATACAGAGGAGGAGAGATTACATGCCATATAAATCCCCGTATATCTACCATGATACTTCTTGATGTAGTGCTGCACCATTAGATACAGAGGAGGAGAGATTACATGCCATATAAATCCCCGTATATCTACCATGATACTTCTTGATGTAGTGCTACACCATTAGATACAGAGGAGGAGAGATTACATGCCATATAAATCCCCGTATATCTACCATGATACTTCTTGATGTAGTGCTGCACCATTAGATACAGAGGAGGAGAGATTACATGCCATATAAATCCCCGTATATCTACCATGATACTTCTTGATGTAGTGCTGCACCATTAGATACAGAGGAGGAGAGATTACATGCCATATAAATCCCCGTGTATCTACCATGATACTTCTTGATGTAGTGCTGCACCATTAGATACAGAGGAGGAGAGATTACATGCCATATAAATCCCCGTATATCTACCATGATACTTCTTGATGTAGTGCTGCACCATTAGATACAGAGGAGGAGAGATTACATGCCATATAAATCCCCGTATATCTACCATGATACTTCTTGATGTAGTGCTGCACCATTAGATACAGAGGAGGAGAGATTACATGCCATATAAATCCCTGTATATCTACCATGATACTTCTTGATGTAGTGCTACACCATTAGATACAGAGGAGGAGAGATTACATGCCATATAAATCCCCGTGTATCTACCATGATACTTCTTGATGTAGTGCTGCACCATTAGATACAGAGGAGGAGAGATTACATGCCATATAAATCCCCGTATATCTACCATGATACTTCTTGATGTAGTGCTACACCATTAGATACAGAGGAGGAGAGATTACATGCCATATAAATCCCTGTATATCTACCATGATACTTCTTGATGTAGTGCTACACCATTGGAGTTGATTTACAATAGCCCCACCCTCTCATTTGACCTTTAACCCAGGAAACAAAAGCTCAGGCACTAATTGAAGAGAATCCTATTTCCCTGATAGCCTTGGTGAGTCAGTCAAATGGAAATCGATGTGCAACAGGAAGTCATTTCCTGTCTCGGAGATCCATTAGAAAAAGGAATACAAACAATTTGTCTGCAGCGTTGATCCTGGAGTGAGAATGTATGTTTTTAGGACTGACGCATAACTTTCATTTACACACAGTTGCTAGGCGGAGAGTAATAGCCAGATGAAATAGACAAGATATAGTTCAATTCTGGATACATCCTGTCAGTTTGGAAATGAGACGTTGAATTGCATTTTTACTATATTTACACAACTTCCATGGCTTCCAACTTCTCTAAAAACAACATTGTCAGTAGTTGGTGTTTTGAACAAAAACTGGGACAATGTGTTCAGTTTTACATGCAATCAAAGTAGGGAACATCTGCAACATATTAATGCAAAAATGTTTTTTAATTTAACTCACGCAATTTAAGCAGAAATTACCCTACATCCTGCTGGATGGTGAATGTTCCCCTGTAGGGATGTTTGGGATGTGAACCCACAACCCTTGGGTTCTAGGGGAACAGGAAATGGGGTCAGGTTGGAGCAGCTTGTTTAAAACCACAGCCCCTGATTTATCCCTCCCTGCCTGCAGCTTATAAGGGAATGTAGAATAGGGTGGTGTAGGGGGAAGCTGCTAAATAGAATTTGGAGTCATCTTTTTCTGGTGAATCCATTCAGAAGGAGCCGTTTCCATGGTAACCACGGAGTTCTCGGGAGCGTTACTCTAACCGCCTCATCTCCACATTCTAATTGCTGCCTAAAATTGAGTGGCACATCTAGCATGTCACATGGAGAGGTACAGGAGGCTCGTTGCTGTGTGAACCACATACACCACTGCTGTTGTAGAGTAGCTATCAATCTCTTCAGCCATATTGAAATATGATCCGTGTTTGACTTGGGCAGGAGCTCACCGACGCTGACTACTGGCACCTCACCTTATCTACTGCTTGAGCTCCTGTTCCTCTTATAGAATATTAGTTCAAAAGTATTGTGCAGATCCTGAACCAAAATATACACAGTACTGACACCCAAAATGAGTACCGACGTCTATTTTCAGTCCAAGCCAAGCACTGAGGATGACGATTGCAAATAGCATCAACGCATATTTCAAATGACCCCAAGCCAAGCAGCTTCTCTCTCTGGCTCTGATTGGTAAATGACCCCAAGCCAAGCAGCTTCTCTCTCTGGCTCTGATTGGTAAATGACCCCAAGCCAAGCAGCTTCTCTCTCTGGCTCTGATTGGTAAATGACCCCAAGCCAAGCAGCTTCTCTCTCTGGCTCTGATTGGTAAATGACCCCAAGCCAAGCAGCTTCTCTCTCTGGCTCTGATTGGTAAATGACCCCAAGCCAAGCAGCTTCTCTCTCTGGCTCTGATTGGTAAATGACCCCAAGCCAAGCAGCTTCTCTCTCTGGCTCTGATTGGTAAATGACCCCAAGCCAAGCAGCTTCTCTCTCTGGCTCTGATTGGTAAATGACCCCAAGCCAAGCAGCTTCTCTCTCTGGCTCTGATTGGTAAACGACCCCAAGCCAAGCAGCTTCTCTCTCTGGCTCTGATTGGTAAACGGCACAATCTACCTTCCCAGGTTTTTACTGTTTGTTAGAGCGCCGAGCGGAGGGTTTTTCTCATCTCCTTTGTGTGCGTTGTGGTTAGGCAAGGCTTTCCAAGGTTCTTGCTGTATAATTTGATGCAGAAAAACAGCCTGTTTCACATTGAAATCTCGAACTAATTTCCAACAAAACTGTTGCCTCCAAGATAAAGAATCCTCTGCGTTTTTGTTGTTGCCTGTTTTTCTATACCTACAAGCATCTCAGATCTGGCTTATGGTCCATCTAGTATTTGGGCCAACCAGTGCATGTACGTACATCCAACCAGAAAAAAAACCTGGATAGGCTAAATAATACAATTATCAGATTATATGGTTATATAAAATAGATCAGAAGGAATATATTACCGCAGAGACCATGCAATTTCAGTAATGTGGTAGCTACCCCCCCCCCCCTTTCTAATTTAGCTGCATTGATAAAACCTGGTACTTAGATGTAACAGATCGAATTCAGTGTATTTTCATTCAGTGTATTTCACTATTGCTAAAGGCAGACTGAGACCAAATGCCTGCAGGTCCATTGAATTATAAAATAATGCCGCTGTTACAACAGACTTGGCAACCTTGTATTGCGTGAATAGATCCAACCAGGACTGCCTTCCTGCTAGTAAATTACTCCCCCACTGTCCTCTCAATGCACTTCACTTCACTTATCCTCCCTCTTGTTTTCAGATTAAATGTGATTAAACAGATCTTGAATTTTTTTTTCCTCGTTTCCATTTAAATCCTCAATTACAAATTAACAGAGAGGTTAACAGAATGTGATAATTTCACCCGTGATGCTACCATGGAGTAATTACGCTCAACTAAGAACAGCTGTGTGTGTGTGTGGCTCCTCATCTGAACCCAGAGACTCTATCAAACCATGCAGCTTATCTGACAGCCATGGGACCCAGCAAAACGATATAGGTTTTCACATCTCTCCTCTACATGCTGTACATGAGATCTGTCTGGTTGTCTACTTATAATGTTGATCACAGTCTCTCCAGTCAACACTCTAAATTCCACAATCTAAAACCGAAATTCTAAATTACATTCTAGAATCCCTGCTTCCAGCTCCTCCTAGGTACCATGTACAGTATGAGGGTCTGTGTGGCCCATGTTGGGGGTGGACCACCGTGTGCTGAACACTGACTTCTGTTCTGTTCTCCCCCTACGGAGCCTCCTGTTACTCTCCCAGTGTCCCAGCACATTGACTTCTGTTCTCCCCCTACGGAGCCTCTGTAATCCCCGCCACCCAAAAAAGGAAATCCGTGCCTCTAGCCTGCTACCCTCACACAGTGTCCCAGCACACTGACGACTTGAAGCCGTTACTGTGCCCAAGCATTCTTCCCTAGTATCTACTCACCTATACACTAGTCATGCTGATGGACTGAATAGTAGTTCTAGTAGAATGCGTAAATGACTTGCATTGACAGGACACATTAGCATACATGTGTTAGGCAGTGGGGGCCCTATGCACTCCCTCTCTCTCACACACAGACACGCACACATGAACATACACACACATGTAGAAGGTGTTGCTGTGAACCATATGCTGGTCTTTCTCTCTCCCTCTGTGTAAAGCGTTGGCCCGGGGGCTATAGAGGGTGTGTGTGTGTGGGGTACCACGGATTGATATTCAGGACATGAACATGATTGTATAGGGAGCACATGCAGGGAGAGAGAATGTGAGGGACGATCAGACTGAGGAGGTTGTGTCTGAAACGGCACCCTATTCCCTATATACTGCACTACTTTAGGCCAGAGCCCTATGGCACCCTATTCCCTATATAGTGCACTACTTTAGACCAGAGCCCTATGGTACCCTATTCCCTTTATAGTGCACTCCTTTAGGCCAGAGCCCTATGGTACCCTATTCCCTTTATAGTGCACTACTTTAGGCCAAAGCCCTATGGCACCCTATTCCCTTTATAGTGCACTACTTTAGACCAGAGCCCTAATGCAGGTCCACTTCTATCTAGGTTTCATAGTACAGCCAGTGGCAGCTAAGCCTCCTCCCCATGCTTATGTGTGTTGTAGCATCCATTCAATGGTCAAATGAATGTCTAAATAACAGTCTTCCTGTGGTCGGGATTCCATCACCCCACCACTGTCACATTTATACGATGGAGGATGGGCTGAGAAGATTAGCACAAAATTCTACAGAAACCACTGTGATTGTATTTCAGCAGAGTGTTAAAGATTTAAGATGCATCTGTCTAGTCAGTGTGTTACTAACTCAAATGAGATGGTCAGACAGATGCATGAGAAGGTCAGAGGAAAGCTCTGTGTGTGTGTGTGTGTGTGTGTGTGTGTGTGTGTGTGTGTGTGTGTGTGTGTGTGTGTGTGTGTGTGTGTGTGTGTGTGAAAAGCAACAGACGTAGGTGAGCTAGTCTCCAGCTTTCACACCGTCTCTTTGAAACGGTAGATGGTAGATCCCCTTGTTGTCTCTTCTCTCCTGATCTCCGCCACAGAGATCCTATGTTTTATACATTAGACATTCTTTTGATGTAAAACTCTGATAACCTGGGGGATGTGGGGAATAGGAGGGTTGTATTTGAAACATACATGCATATACAGTATAGCCTACACTTGCATAATTTACTCTTTTCTTATGGTGATACATACTTGACAAACTCTTTCTACATCTCTAAGCCCGTTGAATTTGTCCCAGTTCACAGTGCATATTATATTTGCTATCTGAGTGCCTGCATGTGTGAAATATCAATTTATCCAAAGAGGTGAACCTGGACCCAGTGTTCCTTGCATGAAAAAGATTAGTGACTACCCAAGGAGACCCCAAATACAGGGGTGTGGTGAACGGTGCTCCCTCACCTTTTTTTTTTCAATTTGAGAATACACTGAACTGGTAAAAATATTTCAGGAAAAATGAAGTCTGATACATTTTAAATTACCGCTAATGTTCCATGAAAACGATCGAATGACAAACTAAATTAATATGTAGGCTATAGCAACATACAGGGTGGCAGGGTAGCCTAGTGGTTAGAGTGGAGGGGTGGCAGGGTAGCCTAGTGGTTAGAGTGGAGGGGTGGCAGGGTAGCCTAGTGGTTAGAGTGGAGGGGTGGCAGGGTAGCCTAGTGGTTAGAGTGGTGGGGTGGCAGGGTAGCCTAGTGGTTAGAGTGGAGGGGTGGCAGGGTAGCCTAGTGGTTAGAGTGGAGGGGTGGCAGGGTAGCCTAGTGGTTAGAGTGGAGGGGTGGCAGGGTAGCCTAGTGGTTAGAGTGGAGGGGTGGCAGGGTAGCCTAGTGGTTAGAGTGGAGGGGTGGCAGGGTAGCCTAGTGGTTAGAGTGGAGGGGTGGCAGGGTAGCCTAGTGGTTAGAGTGGAGGAGTGGCAGGGTAGCCTAGTGGTTAGAGTGGAGGGGTGGCAGGGTAGCCTAGTGGTTAGAGTGGAGGGGTGGCAGGGTAGCCTAGTGGTTAGAGTGGAGGGGTGGCAGGGTAGCCTAGTGGTTAGAGTGGAGGGGCGGCAGGGTAGCCTAGTGGTTAGAGTGGAGGGGCGGCAGGGTAGCCTAGTGGTTAGAGTGGAGGGGTGGCAGGGTAGCCTAGTGGTTAGAGTGGAGGGGTGGCAGGGTAGCCTAGTGGTTAGAGTGGAGGGGTGGCAGGGTAGCCTAGTGGTTAGAGTGGAGGGGTGGCAGGGTAGCCTAGTGGTTAGAGTGGAGGGGTGGCAGGGTAGCCTAGTGGTTAGAGTGGAGGGGCGGCAGGGTAGCCTAGTGGTTAGAGTGGAGGGGTGGCAGGGTAGCCTAGTGGTTAGAGTGGAGGGGTGGCAGGGTAGCCTAGTGGTTAGAGTGTTGGACTAGTAACCGAAAGGTTGCATGTTCAAATCCCTGAGCTGACAAGGTACAAATGTTCTGCCCCTGAACAGGCAGTTAACCCACTGTTCCTAGGCCGTCATTGAAAATAAGAATTTGTTCTTAACTGACTTGCCTAGTAAAATAAAGGTAAAATACAGGGAAGAAACCACCATTTACCAACCTGTCTTCCCCCTCTCTCTCTCTCTAGTGGTGGTGCAAATTAGGAATAAACTGTAGGCTTGTGCAGAGGCCCGTCGGTCGGAGGCTTGACCACTTTGAATGGGCCAAATGCGACATAACAAGAACTGCCACAGACAGAACTCCTGAGGTTGACTTGGAACTCATGTACCACGTACTTGAACTCACCCTACTGTCAGAGTGCTTAACTTACAGTAACGTACCACCTATATTGTGTACACAGAGAAAGTGATCCACCACATGAACCTTGTCATCACACTAACGAGATCTAGGATCCAAATTAACCACGTGTCTGCCTTGATGTTCATAAAACTCCACTTGCGCAGTGAAACCCAGAACGATATGTTGACCACTTGGTTACGGTGAGGTCCTTTCAGTGCCACAATTTTGAAGGGCGCTCCAAATCTCTTAAAATAACCCTCATCAAGATCTGTTGCCTAACTCTGTTGCCTTACTCATCTTATCATTATTATAAATAGAAGATTATCATTCTCACAATGGTGCTCATTGAGTCAATTTAAATCAAAGTTGAATGAATGTCTCGCAAGATCACATAATGATTAATCATTAAGTATTTTACATAACAGAATGTAATATAATAGCATATAATATGTTACACCAAATACACCTCAGTCATTTCTTATCTGAAGCTGAATAGTCAACAACAAATCCTGCGCCAAAACTAAACAGCGCATGCCGATAGGCAGGATATAAGCTTTCGTAACAGCTGTCCAGCGATCCCAATTGATTGGTGTTTGTTCTGACGATGGACACAATGAAGCACATTCGATGTGCAGGATCAACAAGATGTTGATGGCTGTAGATTTGTGGCTTGCATATCAATATCAGACTGGGGATTTTGTAATCAAACATCAACAATTTACAAAAAATAGTACAAAATACAATAAACGGAAGTTCCTGACGATAGACAAAAGGAAATACATTAGATGTGCAGGACAACAGTATGTTGATGGCTGATTCCTGATTTGTCTGTTTAGAATTGAAATAACTGTGAATACCGCTTGCATGTCAATATCAGGCTGGGAAGAATTTACATTTGCGATCTCCACCTATCTGCAAGCATGACCAATAGCATAACACCTTACTGATATGTAAATTCAAACAACCAATAGGAATAAATATAAACATTGAAATACGTATTTCTGCAGTGTCAGGTGGAAAGATAACAACCCTGTTACACTTTAAACAAAATGTGCCTAGAAGAAAGGCTAATAGTTAACACCATCTGCTTAAATTCACTCAAACAGTAATTCAAGAAGATTTAAATGCATATTCCCATGAAACTGATCGGAGATCAAATGATTGGCATGCTGTTTGGATATTTCACGGGTAAAACGTGAATTATCATTCATAAATGACCGTGATGATGGTCTATTTTGAAATGAGTTATGCCCCTAACTTGGTTTTTGTGTGGGCATAGGCAGACGTTGCAATTGGAGGATGCATTATATGCATATTCTATAATGATATTCAATGGGCTACAAATGTGGATTGAAAAATGACGTCATTATATAAAATAAATGTGCTCCCTCGCCTAAAAAAAATAGCACTACTGCACAAATAACATGTATCTGAAGATTTTTTGTTGTGATTTTGCTATACAAAAAATCTATGCGAATGTGTGATTTGTATCACTTAAAATGTCAGATATTGCATATATGTTACGAACATTTCAAGTGAGTATACTTTGCCAAAAAAAAATACAAAATTCATAGAAAATGTACTCAGGTGTGTTGACATCTTATGAGCATTTTGCATGCATTGAATTAGCCAAGCAGTTCTGTCAATTCCCTCTGAGAGTAATTCATTTAGGAGATTTACACTCCCTGTCGATGTTTTACATAATGAATGCATTTTGAGGAAGATGTTATGTTGTTGAGGAGGAGGATGATAGATAATATTCTTTGCGCTCCCTAGTTACCCTGAGAACGGCGTGGTGGAGATGTGTGGCGGTAACGTGCGGCCGCGGGCTCGGACCCTGCTCCGGTGGGACCAGCTCACGGTAGGCCTGGTTGTCATGGTGAACTACAACATAGAGATCCCTGAGGAGAGGGGCTTCTGGTTCGATGCTGAGATTACAGCACTCAATGAGATCTCCAGGACCAACAAGGAGGTCCGCATCAGAATCCTGCTGGGGTAAGAGAGGACATGCTGGGGTAAGAGAGGACATGCTGGGGTAAGAGAGGACATGCTGGGGTAAGAGAGGACATGCTGGGGTAAGAGAGGACATGCTGGGGTAAGAGAGGACATGCTGGGGTAAGAGAGGACATGCTGGGGTAAGAGAGGACATGCTGGGGTAAGAGAGGACATGCTGGGGTAAGAGAGGACATGCTGGGGTAAGAGAGGACATGCTGGGGTAAGAGAGGACATGCTGGGGTAAGAGAGGACATGCTGGGGTAAGAGAGGACATGCTGGGGTAAGAGAGGACATGCTGGGGTAAGAGAGGACATGCTGGGGTAAGAGAGGACATGCTGGGAGGGGTAAGAGAGGACATGCTGGGAGGGGTAAGAGAGGACATGCTGGGAGGGGTAAGAGATGACATGCTGGGAAGGGTAAGGGGGGACATGCTGGGAGGGGTAAGAGAGGACATGCTGGGAGGGGTAAGAGAGGACATGCTGGGAGGGGTAAGAGAGGACATGCTGGGAGGGGTAAGAGAGGACATGCTGGGAGGGGTAAGAGAGGACATGCTGGGAGGGGTAAGAGAGGACATGCTGGGAGGGGTAAGAGAGGACATGCTGGGAGGGGTAAGAGAGGACATGCTGGGAGGGGTAAGGGGGGACATGCTGGGAGGGGTAAGAGAGGACATGCTGGGAGGGGTAAGAGAGGACATGCTGGGAGGGGTAAGAGAGGACATGCTGGGAGGGGTAAGAGAGGACATGCTGGGGTAACAGAGACCTGTCATGGGACAGTTTCCGTTGGGAAAGTCTGTTTCTCTCTTCTAGGTCAGATGATTATCCCAGTTATGTAACTTAGATATTTCTGCTTACATAAGTTAAGAGGACTTTCTCTATTTCTGTTTGTTAACCTCAAAACATCCTAATAGCCTGGCTGAGTGGGTGTAGAGAACATTCCCTGTGGAGCTCTGATGGACTGATTAACACATTCTCTCTCCCCTCCTCTCTTCCCAGAGGGCCAGGGGACGTCATCCCAGACTGTAAACTGTTGTTTCTGGATGAGATCTATCAGATTGAGAAGACTGGAGCACACTCGCTTTCTGCTGTAGATGGACAGTTCAAACGTAGGCCTCAGCACACTCATACCAATACTACAGTCTACAGCCAATCAGGGCTGAGATGAGGCATACCACAGCCAATCAGGGCTGAGATAGGTCTACTTAGTATGCCAGTTGTTCTAGAAGCGCTGAGGTCAAGGGGGTACTGCAAAGAAGTAACTTGAAATTGTTTTCATCAATTAGCCTGAAATTGATACATTTCAAATACTTCTTATATAGCATTCTGCATATTCAATTTAAATGGCAAGATTACATGGGTTATTGGCATCAATACATGCATGTGTGTTTGTGGTGTGTGTGGGCTTATGGGTATTTGTTTTTGTCGTATGGTTTTGTTCGCCTGTGTGTGTGCCAATTCTTTGCATATGTATCTGTGTGTCTGTGAGTGTGTGCACACCGGTGTATGTGTTTACATGTGCGTCTGTGTGTGTATGTTTGTGCGCCGGGATGGATCCAGGCAAGAGCGGGCCGGAGTGTAAGCACTGCAAGACGGACCCCGAGTCGGAGTGCAGGTTCTGCTCGTGCTGCGTGTGTGGAGGGAAGCAGGATGCCCATATGCAGCTGCTGTGTGATGAGTGTAACATGGCCTTCCATATATACTGTCTCAACCCACCGCTAGCCACCATACCTGACGACGAGGACTGGTGAGCTCTGACCTGGTCCTCCCAGACCACCTGGGGGGTGCTATACTCAACACAGGATGACCCAATGGGCCCTGGTCAAAAGTAGTGCGCTATATAGGGAATAGGGTGCCCTTTGGGGTGTAGACAAGACCTGTAGACCTGTGCACTGATGGCTGGTGGAGCAATTATGATGCACGATGTCAATTGACTATAATGATTGAACATGCATTGTGAGTGTAATAGTCATGTTTACATGTTAGTGCTGACTGAGATATAGATATGCCTTTAGCCATATGAATAAGTTCCACATTCTATATTTTCCTTTGGGTGCCAGTATAGATTTTATTGTAGGTACCATATTTCTCTCTCATAGATGTCTTAGTAACACACTGTCTATACCAGAGACACTGACACCAACAGTATACTACCAGTAGTAGTTTCTCTCCTGTCCATCTACATTGACTTCCTGTATTGATCATGCTCTGAGAGGCAGTAGATCAGTAAGGGAGTTATGGTTCTTGTGTTGTGATTGGCAGGTACTGTCCCACCTGTAAGAACGACACCAGTGAGGTGGTTAAGGCCGGGGAGAAGCTGAAGGCCAGTAAGAAGAAAGCCAAGATGCCCTCGGCCCATACAGAGAGCCAGAGGGACTGGGGCAAGGTGAGACACATGGTCTACGACACTAACCCCTGGGCACATACAGAGAGCCAGAGGGACTGGGGCAAGGTGAGACACATGGTCTACGACACTAACCCCTGGGCCCATACAGAGAGCCAGAGGGACTGGGGCAAGGTGAGACACATGGTCTACGACACTAACCCCTGGGCCCATACAGAGAGGGATTGGGGCAAGGTGAGAAACATGGTCTACGACACTAACCCCTGGGCCCATACAGAGAGGGATTGGGGCAAGGTGAGACAGACGGGGCCCTTGACACTAACCCCTGGGCCCATACAGAGAGGGACTGGGGCAAAGTGAGACAGACGGGGCCCTTGACACTAACCCCTGGGCCCATACAGAGAGCCAGAGAGACTGGGGCAAGGTGAGACAGACAGGGTCCTTGACACTAACCCCTGGGCCCAAGGTGAGGGACTAAGGTTATGTCCCAAATGGCACCCTATTCCCTACATACAGTGCACTACTTTAAAACAAAGTAGTGCACTATGTAGGGAATAGGTTGCCATTTGGGATATAGCCTAATATTTCCTAATGACACGGGTTACACCAGGGAGTTGGGGCCAATTCCATTTTTAAATTCAGTCAGTAAGTAAAGTTATTAATTCTCAGTTTCAGCAGAATTGAAATGGAATTGATCCCAACCCTGGGTCAGATCAGGTCATGGGCATTGGCAGAATCACTATTTGTGGTTATCAAAATTCTAAAGGGGGAACTGGGGAGAGAATTTGGAATTTGAAACGATTCTTCAAATTTGTTCTCTGGCTGTCAAGGACTCTAGCTAAGCTATGTGGGGTAACTTAATTTGTTTGACTCATTGCATATTTCAACGGAAGAAAGAGGCGATATCTTGGCCTGGACTGGAGCTCATATTTTAATGCCTCACTCAGAAGGAGGACCTCCTTGGTTCTTTTGGCAGCAGACAGAATGAGTGAGACACACACACACGGGGTGGCGAACAGGACTGTCATTGTCTAGCACTTTGTTCCGCTAACAGAAGCCGTTGGCCTGTTGAGTCAGTGTTAGCAGAACAAAGTAGATCTCTTGTTCACGGCTTGGTAGCGGAGTTACTGAGTGCTCCTGAACGTGTCAATTGGCAACAGGTAGCAGTGGCCAAGCTTGGGTATGTTCATTATTCACCGAACCCGAAGAGAACGGACTGAGACAGGGATGGACAACCTGGACTTCAATTAAGAACTACTCATTTTTGTTTTCTGTTGCAAAATGTTTTGTGTCAGTGTGCCCTACTGAACAAAACTGTACTTTGCAATGTCAAACTAAAATTAGTATTATTTCTTATTGGACAAGTCCAGGTTGTGCCTTCCCATTTTACTCAGTAGTCTTCTGTTTGGTGCCTACTGAACATGACCCAGGCCCACAGTAAGTTCCTCTGCTCTCACTAAGATGTGTGTTATTCTGTGTTGGCTAACTCCCTCTCACACTGTGAGGCGATGGTAACTATGCCATTTAAAATGTTTTGCTACAATGTGTTCTACTGAACGCAACCCAGGCCCAGGTAACACAGACAGGCCCTCGGTAAGTTACTCTGACTAAGCCACAACAGTGTTTGCTGTTTCCCTCTCACACTGTGAGGCGATGGTAACAATGATATTTAAAATGACTCAGCAGAGTGAAGTTCTTTTCCTGGAACCAAAGTAGGGGAAAATAGCTAACCCCATTGTTTCCCAGAAATACACCATGGATGTGTACCAAACGGGACCCTATTCCCTATGTAGTGCACTACTTTTGATCAGGGCCCATAAGGTTCTGGTCAAAAGCAGTGCACTATATAGGGAATTTAGTGCCATTTGGAACGCATTGAATGCTAATTGAAAACAGACTATTCTGTACATTAGTATGTATTTATGTGCTAAACAAGGTGTTTTTTTTTTGGGGGGGGGGGGGGGTTACTCATGGTTTGGGAATGTTATGAGAGAGAAACACTGAGGAATGAATCAAATTGTCCAACACTTTAATAAAATATTCATTTCCAGCCCGGAAAATGGATTCTTGTTATACATACAATGCTATTCAGGTCTGATTAGGCTATATGGTAGCTAAAGCTTGTACTAGGAAGTCCTTGATTTATGTAATGTGTGTGTGTGTGTGAGTGTGTGTGGTCCAACGTGTGAATACATGCTAGCTAAAGCATGCATGATTAAGTCCTTCTGCTAAATGCCATGTTGATGTTACAGGGTATGGCCTGTGTGGGGCGCACTAAGGAATGTACCATCGTCCCCTCCAACCATTACGGGCCCGTACCTGGGGTTCCCGTGGGAACAGCATGGAAGTTCCGCGTTCAGGTGAGCCAATGGAAACGAGGTTTGGTACCATGTGACCATACAGTTGGGGTGATGCAGGTTTGGTGATTTCTCAGAAACTCGGAGAGAACAGAGAAAATGTAATATTTTCTAATCATGAAGATGTTGACTCTGGAAAATATAGTTATTTTCAGTTAACTTTAGAGGTTCATAGTTACCTAATATTCTGACACTAAGGATTTGCTTACATAGCCAGTATCACGAAGCCCCCCCCATATCACCCATCCTGACTCTCCCCCACTCCTGTTCACTCCCTCTAACTATCTTCTCCCTTCCTGTGTTCCAAGGTGAGCGAGGCGGGAGTGCACAGGCCCCACGTGGGAGGTATCCACGGCCGCAGTAACGATGGCTCCTATTCGCTGGTGCTGGCTGGGGGCTTCGAAGATGAAGTGGTGGGTGTCTTTCTTTTTTTATTTTGTGTCTGTCGTTGTGTTTGAGCTAAGCAATCTAGGAGCGTGGGAGTGTAGGAGAAAAAACAGGTGGAGGGAGATCTCTTTCTCCCGGTTTTCCCTCCTCTGTCTGGCAGACCCTCTGATGTCCCATGCTGTTTGCGCTGGCCCTTTTAGCCTGGTAGACACTGGGGGAGGATGGTAGTCTACCCATCTATCTGGTTCTCACACCGCTGTCTCTCTTGCTCCCACTAACACGTTTGACTTTCTTAAAGGATGGTCACTGTACAGCATAGCTCTGGAGAATGCACAGCGCTATGATGAATGTTTTCACATTAGCTAGGTTTCCATCCAATTGGTGACAGATTTTCATACGAATATTCTAAAATCAGTGAGTAATGACGTAGTGCACACAATGTACTCTTTCCACTTAAGTTTTCATGTACCAAATAAAAGTTAAAAGTTCAATGTGTTTCCATCACATTTTCAACTCCACAGATAGTTTGTCACTAAAACGGTTTTGTTAAATAGCGAATGTGCTCTTGGCGCTCTATAGCCAACAGGCTGCAGGTACAGTGTGGGTAGACTGTTCAGGTGAACTAGTCTACTCGAGATTATTAGAGCAAGAATATTTTTATTTGTCAAAGACAGTCAAGTGTCAATCATCATGTCATCAGATTAAGAGCCTTTAATTGGAAAGGAGCATCAAGATCACCACGGTTCACTTCCCCCACCCTGTGAAGTTCATAGGTTATTTCATCTGTAGCCCAATCCACCGCATGGTTTCACAAGTCTCAGTGGGAGGACCACACACCATGTCATCACGTTACAACAATATGATGGTTATGAAATCAACATTTACAGATGAAAGGCGTTTCCAACGCCAATTCTCACAATTTATTTTAGACACAAATATCCTACAAGTCATATATAACATTTTACCAAGGATGGATTTAGCCATTTTGACTGGATTTCGAATTGTAACTATGTTGATTTAGCTGTGTGCTTTGAGCTGTCATAAGAGATTTCCACTTACCCAGCAAAAAAATACAAGGATTAGCTAGTATGTGCAGAGACAGTATTTTTAAGAGGTGTGTGTGTGTCTCTCTCTTTTTAACCCTATGACCTCTACGTTACCCCTCAGGACAGGGGAGATGAGTTCACCTACACAGGCAGCGGGGGTCGCGACCTTTCAGGGAACAAGCGCATTGGGGAGCATTCCTTTGACCAGACCCTGACCCACTACAACAGGTACAGCAAACAAAGCACTGGCCTGGCCTGTTTCTCTCCCTGACGTTTCAAATAGATACCTTTTGTCACTATCAGACCTTTTTTGGGGGGGGGGGTCGTCCCACATCAAAAACATCAACACACAATTATAACACAGATCAATTATTTAACTGGTTTCAGGAACATCCACTAGTTCTAGTCATCACGTGACCTTTAACCCTTGACCTTTCAGGGCCCTGGCGCTGAACTGTGACGCCCCCATCAACGACAAGGATGGGGCGGAATCCAGGAATTGGCGTGCGGGGAAGCCGGTGAGGGTGGTGCGGAGCTCCAAGGGCCGACGTATCAGCAAGTACGCTCCGGAGGAGGGCAACCGATACGATGGCATCTACAAGGTACACTCGCTTTTATTTTAATTCATCTTTATTTAACTAGGCAAGTCAGTTAAGAACATATTCTTATTTACAATGACGGCCTACCCCGGCCAAAACCTAACCCGGACGACGCTGGGCCAATTGTGCGCCGCCCTATGGGACTCCCAATCATAGGGCACTAACATTCCCCTCTCAGGAACATGGACTGAATATCATGTCCTTTTGGAACCTTTATGTTTGCCTTTTGAGCACCATGTTGATTTCCCCAGATAGACCAGAACGGTAATCTCAACCCACGTAGTTTCAGGGATGTTGCTTCTCAAACAAGACACGATGAGAAAATACATGTTATCTTTGAGATGAATCCCTGATTACCACAAACAAATCTAATCACATTTTTAGTGTTGTTCCTGTCTCACCATGAAACTCCAGTTAGTTAAACAGCATCAACATCAATGGGGCATTATGTACCCATACAGTTATAATTACTAGAACGGGCCTCCACGTTGTAGTCTGTTCTGGGGATGGTCAGTCATTCTATTTCTAATGTGTCTCAGGTGGTGAAGTACTGGCCAGAGAAAGGGAAGTGTGGTTTCCTGGTGTGGAGGTACTTGCTGCGAAGGGATGACCTGGAGCCTGCTCCCTGGACACCTGAGGGGCTGGCGCGCATCCAGACACTGGGCCTGGCTGTGCAGGTGAGGGGTTTACGGTGCTGTTTTCTAGGACATTATAACCGTATGAGAGGACGGGGGTTTGGTTATGACTGCTGTTGTCTCTTATGTCTTAATTTCTCAATTGAATGTAAAACTGAGCAGACTCTCCATTGTGTGTAGTTCTGTGTCCTTTGTTTGTTCATGTTGATATTTTTGTCTGTCTGACTGTTCATGTGCGTTTAGTACAGTATCCTCTTGCCTATCATTGTGCATTATGAGTTAGTTATAATGCATTGTAATACTTGCCGATGTTTTCATTTTCCTGTCTTTGTGCCTCTACTCTACAGTGTCTCTCTGGTCGCCATTTTATTTTCATCTGTCTCTCTTTGTCTCTACAGTATCCTCCAGGCTACGTGGAGGCCATGGCCAACAAGACCAAGAAGGAGGCTAATGCTCGGCCAGGGTCCAGCAGGAGCAAGAAGCACCCTGGACGGGGCCGGCCGCGGCTACAACCTCTGAAGAAGAAGGTGAAGGAGGAGGAGGATGAAGAAGAGGAAGAGAAGCCCATGGAGGGTACAGACCAGTCACAGAGTAACGGCAGTCAGGAGACAGGTACCTGTTGAGACGCCGCTAGGGATATAGGCCAGAGACAGAAGAGAGATGGGTTTTTGTTACCTTTAGGTGTACAGTTTATATCTGGTGCACTGCTATGTATGCATGGGCGGAATTGCCGCTAGGGAAACTGGGACATTTCCAATAGATATAGAACTAGATATGCCAAAGCATTTCGGGGGTGTTTTAAAGGTGTCAAATAAAATATTACCCATACGATATGTGTCCATGCATCCGTAAACAATGTGTGTTGGTATGCGTCTCTCAGAGGTGTGTAAGGAATCGACAGAGCCCCGAGCCAAGCGTCAGAAGATGGAGGAGGCGTTCCAACTGACAGAGCAGCAGCAAAGCCTCATAAAGGAAGACCAGCCCAACAGAAAGAACTGGGACGAGGCCACGGGACACCTCAAGGAGGGGCCGGTACGTAAAGGTCACAATGTGACATGCCATGACGCAACAAGGCACAGTACAGCAGACGCCATGGCAACCGCACAAACAACATCTAAACGAACACAACAGCAGCTGACAACTCCGTCCCCTTAATTAATTGTATACAACCAATATTACACCGACACACAGTTCTGATTTAAGACTAATACTGAAACAACTATTATGATGGATGTGAAGCTACGGTTTCCATGGTGATGTCTGTACCTGTACTTCCTGTCTCTGTTTCTTTAGAACTTCCTGAGGAAGGTGGAACAGACGTTTATGTGTGTCTGCTGCCAGGAGCTAGCCTACCAGCCCATCACCACCGTCTGTACACACAACGTGTGCAAGGTTGGTGTCCACAAACTGTGTGTGTCGGGTTCAAGGTTTCAACTGAATCTGCTGTTTTAAATGTAGTGATTATTGTCCGATTGTGGTTTTATGATTTCATACACATAAAGATACAGGTGTAGAAGTGACCATATGGCACTGTACAGTTAAGGAGTTGTCGTTCTTTGACTTCTGACTGACCTGTGGCATTCTCGGTCTGTTCCTGGTCTACCCCAGACCTGTCTCCAGCGGTCGTTCCGTGCTGAGGTGTATACCTGCCCTGCCTGTCGCCACGACCTGGGGAAGGATTACGTCATGGTCCTAAACAAGACTCTACAGCTGCTGCTGGACCAGTTCTTTCCTGGCTATAGCAAGGGCCGATGAGGACAAGACACCTGCACTTACCCAAACAGTTACACACAGACCCATAATGCATACAAACAAACATAGGCATACACACTTATTCATACATTGGTACACAGTATACACACACCCTCCATCTCCTAGGCAGCAGGGACTGACCCCACCTGTTGGACTTGGACTGTCCCCATTTACGTCACCAGCCTGAAGTCATCCAAGCCCCAGGAGAGCCTGGAGCACAATGCCCCTACACCCCCAATGGGTTCCCATCCCTGGGTACCAACACCCCCTGAACCCCCCCCCCATGATTTCCCTCTCTCCCTCCCTCTCTAATTTTCCACATCCCCAGTCCACAGAACTCATCAGTTCATCGCCATCTACCTGTCCATGTGAGGAACAGCCAGAGAGGATGCTAATGCTAACCATAGCCATGTAGAGAATGTCTCTAAGTATGCTAACGCTACTTAGCCTCCATTGAGAGGGGGTCAGGGATTACCACCTAGGAGAGAGGGTTGATGGGAAATGTAGTGTACAATGTTAAAGGTTATTTCTTTATTACTGGTCGATTTGATCTTTAGACACAAATGGGTTCATTCTTTTAAAGACCCTGTGCAGTCAAAAACTAGATTTTCTTGTTTTATATATATTTCCACACCGAGGTTGTAATAATACTGTGAAATTGTGAAAAGTATGATAATGGCCTTTTAATGTAAGAGCTGTTTGAAAAGACTGCCTGAAATTTCAGCCTGTTTTGGTGGAATGGAGTTTGGCCTTCCATGGTGACATCACCGTGTGGTAAATTAGTTAATAGACCAATAAGAAAGAGGTCCAAACCTCTCTGCCAATAGCAGCAAATGCTTAGTTTTCCCTTCCCCACTCAAACCACTCCCAGACAGTCCTAGCAAAGTTCTTCAAGCTATATAAGGAGCTATTTTTGATTTGTTTTTTATTGAAAACAATCACAGTAAGGTACTTTGTTGTAGCCTTGTACGAACCACCCTTGTCTCGCGAGTTCACATTCTGTTTCCCTACACGGATATCCAGGATGGTTTGTACGAGGCTAGCTTAATTGTTTCCTAGAAATGATTTGAATATTGAGATAAAAAATGTCTGCGTTGGACCTTTAAAGAGGTTCCTCCCTTTCTCCTCTGTTCCTTGCCTGTCTGTTCTTGTGGTGATGTTCCTCCCTTTCTCCTCTGTTCCTTGTCTGTCTGTTCTTGTGGTGATGTTCCTCCCTTTCTCCTCTGTTCCTTGTCTGTCTGTTCTTGTGGTGATGTTCCTCCCTTTCTCCTCTGTTCCTTGCCTGTCTGTTCTTGTGGTGATGTTCCTCCCTTTCTCCTCTGTTCCTTGTCTGTCTGTTCTTGTGGTGATGTTCCTCCCTTTCTCCTCTGTTCCTTGTCTGTCTGTTCTTGTGGTGATGTTCCTCCCTTTCTCCTCTGTTCCTTGTCTGTCTGTTCTTGTGGTGATGTTCCTCCCTTTCTCCTCTGTTCCTTGTCTGTCTGTTCTTGTGGTGATGTTCCTCCCTTTCTCCTCTGTTCCTTGTCTGTCTGTTCTTGTGGTGATGTTCCTCCCTTTCTCCTCTGTTCCTTGTCTGTCTGTTCTTGTGGTGATGTTCCTCCCTTTCTCCTCTGTTCCTTGCCTGTCTGTTCTTGTGGTGATGTTCCTCCCTTTCTCCTCTGTTCCTTGTCTGTCTGTTCTTGTGGTGATGTTCCTCCCTTTCTCCTCTGTTCCTTGTCTGTCTGTTCTTGTGGTGATGTTCCTCCCTTTCTCCTCTGTTCCTTGCCTGTCTGTTCTTGTGGTGATGTTCCTCCCTTTCTCCTCTGTTCCTTGTCTGTCTGTTCTTGTGGTGATGTTCCTCCCTTTCTCCTCTGTTCCTTGTCTGTCTGTTCTTGTGGTGATGTTCCTCCCTTTCTCCTCTGTTCCTTGTCTGTCTGTTCTTGTGGTGATGTTCCTCCCTTTCTCCTCTGTTCCTTGTCTGTCTGTTCTTGTGGTGATGTTCCTCCCTTTCTCCTCTGTTCCTTGTCTGTCTGTTCTTGTGGTGATGTTCCTCCCTTTCTCCTCTGTTCCTTGTCTGTCTGTTCTTGTGGTGATGTTCCTCCCTTTCTCCTCTGTTCCTTGTCTGTCTGTTCTTGTGGTGATGTTCCTCCCTTTCTCCTCTGTTCCTTGTCTGTCTGTTCTTGTGGTGATGTTCCTCCCTTTCTCCTCTGTTCCTTGTCTGTCTGTTCTTGTGGTGATGTTCCTCCCTTTCTCCTCTGTTCCTTGTCTGTCTGTTCTTGTGGTGATGTTCCTCCCTTTCTCCTCTGTTCCTTGTCTGTCTGTTCTTGTGGTGATGTTCCTCCCTTTCTCCTCTGTTCCTTGTCTGTCTGTTCTTGTGGTGATGTTCCTCCCTTTCTCCTCTGTTCCTTGTCTGTCTGTTCTTGTGGTGATGTTCCTCCCTTTCTCCTCTGTTCCTTGTCTGTCTGTTCTTGTGGTGATGTTCCTCCCTTTCTCCTCTGTTCCTTGTCTGTCTGTTCTTGTGGTGATGTTCCTCCCTTTCTCCTCTGTTCCTTGTCTGTCTGTTCTTGTGGTGATGTTCCTCCCTTTCTCCTCTGTTCCTTGTCTGTCTGTTCTTGTGGTGATGTTCCTCCCTTTCTCCTCTGTTCCTTGTCTGTCTGTTCTTGTGGTGATGTTCCTCCCTTTCTCCTCTGTTCCTTGTCTGTCTGTTCTTGTGGTGATGTTCCTCCCTTTCTCCTCTGTTCCTTGACTGTCCTTTTTCTTTAAAATATTTCAGGATTTTTTTAAAGACATGCAAATGCAAAATGGTTTAAATAATGCTATGGTCTCTAAAGCAGCAAACTGTGATGTTTATTACTTCCTTCCTACCTACTGCTCGAAGTGCTTTATATACAAAACAGAAATGTTCTTCTGCATTGACTGGCAAGCTAATCGTGTCCTCCTCCTTTGAGCTTCTCTTCGTCCCCCCCCCTGTCCCTAGGGTTGCAAAATTCCGGTAACTTTCCAAAATTCCCAGGTTTTCCAGAAATCCTGGTTGAAAGATTCACGGAATCAGGGGGGAGAAAAACAGGAAATCCAGGACTCCTTCCAACAGGGATTTCTGGAAAACATTTGAGAAACTTTTGCAACCCTACCTGCCCCCCAGTCTTGTACCGTACCGACCCCTACCGTGGACTACAGTACTCACAGTTCTCTAGACGTCAAGTGGATGCTTCGCTTCAGCATTAATGTTCTCTGTTTTTATTGTACTTGTTAAAAAGAAAATATGTTGAAAAGAAAAAAAGTGATGTCTATCATTTCCTATACTACTACAACGTATGCCATTTTTCTATACTTTTAGTTGCCTATTCTATTTTAATCTGTAGTTATTTTTGTGGCAAACTTTACCTGCTGCTGTGTCAGCCTGAATGAAGAGTTTCATTGCTTCATATTGTGATCTGAAATTTTATACATGGTATAATAATACTTCATATGTACCTAATTAAATATTTTGATTCCAGAAAACAACAACTTGCCTGTTTAGTTTCCTTTACATTAGAGGAGGATAGTGGACTTTAGCCTGGTCCCAGTTCTGTTTTGTGCTGTAGATCAGTGTTTCCCAACTCTAGTCCTTCAGTACACCCAACAACACACGTTGTAGCCTCGGACAAGCACACCTGATTCAACTAATCATCAAGCCCTTAATGAGTTGAATCAGGTGAATTGGTCTGGGGCTACTACAACATTGTCTTCTGTTGGGTGTCCTGCACGACTGGAGTTGGGGAAAAACTGGTGTAGACAACGATCATAGGAGTTGGCCAGGAGGTACAAATGGATCTGGGACCAGGCTTCCGCTGGCCTCACCTGAAACGTTGGTTTCAGACTCAATATGGGCCTCAGTATGGGCCTCCCTGATTGATATAAGACCAAACAAAAGGACAGTGGAAAGAGGTAAATTTAGGCACTCTATAAAGATCCCTGTCTCTCTATACATTACTTAGGTCATGTAGGAAGAATGATGATGTACAGGGGGCCTCCTTTTACACATACCTACCTACTGAGCTGATTAGTAGAGCCGGGTCCTGCACCCACTGAGCTGATTAGTAGAGCCGGGTCCTGCACCCACTGAGCTGATTAGTAGCCAGGTCCTTTATCTATTGAGCTGATTAGTAGAGCCGGGTCCTGCACCCACTGAGCTGATTAGTAGAGCCGGGTCCTTTACCTATTGAGTTGATTAGTTGAGCCGGACCGTGTACCTACTGAGATGATTAGTAGAGCCGGGTCCTGTACCTACTGAGCTGATTAGTAGAGCCGGGTCCTTTACCTATTGAGTTGATTAGTTAAGCCGGACCGTGTACCTACTGAGATGATTAGTAGAGCCGGGTCCTGTACCTACTGAGCTGATTAGTAGAGCCGGGTCCTTTACCTATTGAGTTGATTAGTTAAGCCGGACCGTGTACCTACTGAGATGATTAGTAGAGCCGGGTCCTGTACCTACTGAGCTGATTAGTAGAGCCGGGTCCTTTACCTATTGAGTTGATTAGTTAAGCCGGACCGTGTACCTACTGAGATGATTAGTAGAGCCGGGTCCTGTACCTACTGAGCTGATTAGTAGAGCCGGGTCCTGTACCTACTGAGCTGATTAGTAGAGCTGGGTCCTGTACCTACTGAGCTGATTAGTAGAGCCGGGTCCTGTACCTACTGAGCTGATTAGTAGAGCTGGGTCCTGTACCTACTGAGCTGATTAGTAGAGCCGGACCCTGCACCTACTATCTACTGGGCTGATTAGTAGAGCCGGGTCCTGTACCTACTGAGCTGATTAGTAGAGCCGGGTCCTGTACCCACTGAGCTGATTAGTAGAGCCGGGTCCTGTACCCACTGAGCTGATTAGTAGAGCCGGGTCCTGTACCCACTGAGCTGATTAGTAGAGCTGGGTCCTGTACCCACTGAGCTGATTTGTAGAGCCGGGTCCTGTACCTACTGAGCTGATTAGTAGAGCCGGGTCCTGAACCTACTGAGCTGATTAGTAGAGCCGGGTCCTGTACCTCCTGAGCTTATAAGTAGAGCCGGGTCCTTTGCAAAATGAAATGATTAGAGGATCTGGGTCCTGTACCTACTGAGCTGATTAGTAGAGCCGGGTCCTTTACCTATTGAGTTGATTAGTTAAGCCGGACCGTGTACCTACTGAGATGATTAGTAGAGCCGGGTCCTGTACCTACTGAGCTGATTAGTAGAGCCGGGTCCTGTACCTACTGAGCTGATTAGTAGAGCTGGGTCCTGTACCTACTGAGCTGATTAGTAGAGCCGGGTCCTGTACCTACTGAGCTGATTAGTAGAGCTGGGTCCTGTACCTACTGAGCTGATTAGTAGAGCCGGACCCTGCACCTACTATCTACTGGGCTGATTAGTAGAGCCGGGTCCTGTACCTACTGAGCTGATTAGTAGAGCCGGGTCCTGTACCCACTGAGCTGATTAGTAGAGCCGGGTCCTGTACCCACTGAGCTGATTAGTAGAGCCGGGTCCTGTACCCACTGAGCTGATTAGTAGAGCTGGGTCCTGTACCCACTGAGCTGATTTGTAGAGCCGGGTCCTGTACCTACTGAGCTGATTAGTAGAGCTGGGTCCTGTACCCACTGAGCTGATTTGTAGAGCCGGGTCCTGTACCTACTGAGCTGATTAGTAGAGCCGGGTCCTGTACCTCCTGAGCTTATAAGTAGAGCCGGGTCCTTTGCAAAATGAAATGATTAGAGGATCTGGGTCCTGTACCTACTGAGCTGATTAGTAGAGCCCGGTCCTGCACCCACTGAGCTGATTAGTAGCCTGGTCCTTTACCTTCTGAGCAGATTAGTTGAGCCGGACCCTGAACCTACTGAGCTGATTAGTAGAGCCGGGTCCTATACCTACTGAGCTGATTAGTAGAGCCGGGTCCTATACCTACTGAGCTGATTATTAGAGCCGGGTCCTGCACCTACTGAGCTGATTAGTAGAGCCGGGTCCTGCACCTTCATAAGCCGATTAGTAGAGCCGGGTCCTATACCTACTGAGCTGATGATTAGAGCTGTGTGCTGTGCTATGGCTTGGTTTCTTGTGGAACAGTGTAAATATTGCTTTGCTGATCTTGCATTCTGGAATGTGTGCTATGCCAGTGCAACTTTTCTATTATAAAACCAGGTAGAGAACCCCATAGAGGAGATTAAATCTGAAGGCGCTACACAGTCAATCTGCCGTCTGCATTGACAGTGATATGGCATCTGCATAAATTAGGGCATTTACACTTCTTGCGTCTCGCTGAGCAGCGCAGAGCTGTTGTCAAGGAAGGGAGTTTTTGTTGATACAGGACCTCGTGCCCTCACCTACGGTCAAACAATGTCAACACGGCGCTATACAGAGCCCATCGCATTGTTAAAACATTTGAGAGCCGTCTGGCGATGCAGTAGAGCTCAATTTGGCCTCTGGAGGCTCTGCAATTGCGTAACACCATCCATACGGCACTTCCGACCACATTTTCAGGATCAAACATAAATGGGGAATGCAGGCAGTTTAGTGTCGAGGGGATTTAGTTCACCCCTGGATTCTGCATGTGAAACTAATGCCATACATACAAAATGGTGCAGGTTATAACAGAACAGGGAATATCCTGGTGGCATCATGAAAGATGGAGCGTTCCCTGGTGGACTAACATTTTATTACACTTGTCAATCCCCCAATAGCGTCGTTTTATAACATGACTAGGAATGCGTTCGTATTCTCTACCTTTCTCCAGAAGTGTAAGCATGGCTGGTGGGTATTTCCACCATATTCCTCACACCAGTCCATTGCTTTTAAATCCATAAAGGGGAGTGTACGAGTGCAAAGGGTAGAGAATAGGAGTGCAGACAGCCCTAGAATCCATAACGCACCCCTGAATTCAATCAATTGCAGATCAGGGATAATAGCATTGCTAGTCCTCTGACAATATTTACGCGTACTGTATCTGAGCTGAAAACAGTTTATCCAGTCACAACTCGGCAATCTGTTCCTCCTGTATCTTTACTTCGCAGAAATACTGACACATCAGTAACTAGCGTACTACCCTGATGGTAAATGTCTAAAATGAGAACCTGTGCGTCCTTGCCCCGAGGCATGGCTACAGACTGGCCACCACAGGCGTCTTCAACAGTGCGCCATGTAAAACAGGCCACATACGGTGTCATGATGAGACTTGCATTTTTCTTAATTTTATTGTCACAGAAGCACAATAGGTACCACTATGCAAGATGCACATCAAACTTATAAACAATTTTGAATTTAAAATAAAAATAAGTTCAAAGGAATGCTAGTCCAAATATCCCATCAGACATCACAACACATGTATCCAAACGATGCTCTACAATAATGTTCAGGTATCAAGACAGAAAAGCAAAAGCACTTTGGATTCCCCCCCCCCCTTTTTTTTAAGCTTTGTACCAATTCACCCATCATATTACATATTTATCACAAATGCACCCAAACCAGTCACACAAAACAGCATTCACCTGTGCTCTCCAACACACACTTCTAGTCTAAAGAGCTATTATCCAGCCATGAAGTACCAATATCGGGGCAGTTTTTGCTCAAAAGTAATGTTTACACACATCATTACAACATTTTCAGAAGATCGAGTGCCTCTATATCTAAACAATTGTCAGATTAAAGGTGGGGCTGACGTTTTTTTGTTTTAATCTTAACCAATGAAATAAAAAGATTATATTGAATATAGCCAAATAAATAAAAGCGTATGCTCTTATTTCAATGACTAAGGTATATCTTAGCCAATCAAATTAAAAGTTGGAGTACCCAAGTGTAATTCTGACAACCTGTTTTTGTACATTTAAGAAATAACGACGAGTCCTCCATCTTTTTAGCAACAAGAATAAAGAACAAAAAATAGCAATAGACAATTGATTGATGACAACAAAATTGCAATATTCTCAAAGTCCTTAAAAAACATGGTTCCCTCTGAAGTGTTGAACAAAATACCAACGAAACCGAACTGAAGAATTTAACAAATATCAGCCGAGCTGTGAAACTAGGGGATACACATCCTAATCATCCGCTTCCTTTGACACAAAGCATGGAAGGCTGTAAGCACTTGGGTCAGGTGGTCGATTGGCTGGGGTACAGGAGAGGGTAGGGCATTGGGTAGGGGGCAGGGGTTAGCCTGGATCCAAACTGAAATTGCTCCCTTTCACAACTGCTTCACTTCACAATTGTGGTCATCAGTCTGGCTTTCAGACTTCAGTCTGACTGAACCATCTCTTCATTGAAACTGTTAGTGAGACAATAGCGAAAACGGCAGTTTTCATTATTTGGGATGCAGGCTAGGCATGGCTCTTCCAGAAAGCAGGATCAACGTGTTACTTAGACATCCAACTGTCATAACTAAACATTATGAATTAATTTAATCATTCCTAGAAATATAGACTTTGTATGACTGACTTGACAACCAACAAACCCATTATTGAAGTTAAACTTCTTTTTTTAAATCAAGAGATTTGACTGCTTATCAAAAGTTAACTGGCTAATATGATGATTCTGCTTCCTGGAACACCCCACAGGGGTCAGAGCTAATCCTCGTCGGAGGAAGAGTCCCTGTCGAAGTTGTAGGCCATGAAGAAAACGTCAGGTCGAGGTGGGACAACGGCATGGCCCGGTTTCACTATCTCAAAGCCCAGAAAGCTGAATGTGCGCACAAGTTTAGCTGTGGAGAGAAACACAATAGAAATAACAAAACAACAAGACCTTTGTTAATATAATTGTTGGACTCACTTGACGTATTCCTTTTAGCTCCTAGTGAGCAAACGATCTACCAAACAGTGTTTGGAAAAGAAAAAAAATCCACAGTTGGGATGTGCTTCTCTATTGAAACTGTGGGTTTGGTGTAGGAATACGTTTTAAAATAGGACTGTTATACGTACCACGATGCTTCTCTATTGAAACTGTGGGTTTGGTGTAGGAATACGTTTTAAAATAGGACTGTTATACGTACCACGATGCTTCTCTATTGAAACTGTGGGTTTGGTGTAGGAATACGTTTTAAAATAGGACAGTTATACGTACCACGATGCTTCTCTATTGAAACTGTGGGTTTGGTGTAGGAATACGTTTTAAAATAGGACTGTTATACGTACCACGATGCTTCTCTATTGAAACTGTGGGTTTGGTGTAGCAATACGTTTTAAAATAGGACTGTTATACGTACCACGATGCTTCTCTATTGAAACTGTGGGTTTGGTGTAGGAATACGTTTTAAAATAGGACTGTTATACGTACCACGATGCTTCTCTATTGAAACTGTGGGTTTGGTGTAGGAATACGTTTTAAAATAGGACTGTTATACGTACCACGATGCTTCTCTATTGAAACTGTGGGTTTGGTGTAGGAATACGTTTTAAAATAGGACAGTTATACGTACCACGATGCTTCTCTATTGAAACTGTGGGTTTGGTGTAGGAATACGTTTTAAAATAGGACAGTTATACGTACCACGATCATCTCTGTTCTTGTAAAAGCAGACGAACACGCAGAAAACTTTAAGATCTTCTTCTGCATACTCCAGGAGAGCCGCAAAACTGTTGAGACAGAGAGCGAGAGACAGAGAGAGAGCGAGAGACAGAGAGAGAGCGAGAGACAGAGAGAGAGCGAGAGACAGAGAGAGAGCGAGAGACAGAGAGAGAGCGAGAGACAGAGAGAGAGCGAGAGACAGAGAGAGAGCGAGAGACAGAGAGAGAGCGAGAGACAGAGAGAGAGCGAGAGACAGAGAGAGCGAGAGAGAGAGAGAGCGAGAGAGAGAGAGAGCGAGAGACAGAGAGAGAGCGAGAGACAGAGAGAGAGCGAGAGACAGAGAGAGAGCGAGAGACAGAGAGAGAGCGAGAGACAGAGAGAGAGCGAGAGACAGAGAGAGCAAGAGACAGAGAGAGCAAGAGACAGAGAGAGCAAGAGACAGAGAGAGCAAGAGACAGAGAGAGCAAGAGACAGAGAGAGCAAGAGAGAGCGAGAGAGATATTAACTTGGATGACAGACTAAACACCAATTCTAAAGATCTACACCGCCTCTCCCTCAGCCACACATGGTCCTCTCCTCGGGAGCGGGTTCCAAAGGTATCAGCGTTTCCATTAGCTGGTAACAGCAGGATAAATACATTTGACACCAACCGGCCAATTGTCCGGGAGAAAGGGAAAAACACATTGTGATTGATGGATTTTACATTTGACTGGTCATGCTTATCGGTCTATAGGTTCATTTGCATAATTTAGTGGAATTAAATTGGCGTGTGTACTGTATATTCGCACATCATACAGCTAGAGCCTTAGAGCGGAAAATCTGTCAACCAGCGCAGCATCTCAAACTGCAACGTCACGTCACAATGAGCCGAAGGCACTTTGAAAAATATATTTACTTCATTGTTTGAAACCTGAATGTTTCAATACATATGAGGCACATCTTCTCTTGCTTCAAAGTTGCCTATTAGATCTCCTCCCCTAAATTTCAAACTGATATTTTCATCTCTGTCACATGGAACCTCTTGCATGTGCAGTGCCCTTTAGACAGCAGTGTTTTCCTGCTAACTGCATTATGGAACGAGCATTTGTGCGTAGCCTACTGCCTTGTGCACTTATGTGAAGAAATAGTTGATCAACATTTTAAGATCAACGTTCTGATCTGTTGCATCAGACTCATTGTTTTTTTTTATGTTTATTTTGAATGTTTATGTAGCTTAGGCCAACTGGTTCTATGAATTAGGGATCCATATTCACACAACTGTCCCAGAGTCTGTTTTAAATAGGATATTTTTAATTGATAAGCTGACCAATAGAATAGGTCAACTTTTTAACTATGGGGGATAGTAGATTGACAGGCTAGTGATTTAGCTTGTTTGTTACTCATCTTATCTGAGGAAAAGTAAATGTGGACAGTTCTTTGAACATCTTCAGAGTGCACATCAGAATTCGGTAAGAAGTACCGCGTATCGTTGCATTCTCGACTTGTATGTTCTGTTAATATAAATGACCATAATGTAAATCTGATTTCTGTCATTCTGAGCAGCGTGGGTGGACACCTTAATCAGGTTACGCACCCAATGCATATGGGCCCCATAAACTCACCTCTCCTTGCTGCCCTCGGGGAGGGGGTCTATGGGTATCTCCACATACAGAGCATTCCCACTCAGCACCGCGTCCCAGTTGATCACCCTGGAAACAGTGAGGCGGCTCTGGAAGTGGAGTATCCCGGGGCGACCGTTCCCCGCCGGCTCCGCTGTCACCGTCAAGTTCTGGAAAACCAAAATGGAAGGAAACAGAAGGAACGTTAGTGATTAAAGACAACTTCATGGTTGTGTTCACTAGAGCACACCGTTTCAATAGAAAGGGAATAGCTGTGTTGTTATTGGACAAGTTCAGGCAGGACCTCACGGTTTTAAATGTATTATTTTTTATTATACTGGCTGAGTCACCATTGAGACCAGGGAGCCCTGTGAACGTGAACATACAATAAATTATAGACACGACGAATCAAAACAAACATATCACCTCCCTTAAACTCAATCTAAACTGTCCAAATGAGGCCAGTGAGTCTAATTTCAAGGTGGCCCGAAGGCTATTCCTTGAGATGGGGGCATAATAACTCAAATCAGTGGAGAACCGCGGGATCCCCAGAACCAGCCAGTCCAGAGACTGGGGGTATTAGCTGGAGGTCTCACAGGTCTCCACTGACCCGGGGAGAAATTATTTCCATTTTTATGCCCTCAGCTCATGTAATAGCCTTTCAAGAAGGGCTTGGTAATCAACCAAATAATGAATGAATCATAGTCAGTAGAGGGTGACGGGATCTTTCCTATACAGTACCAGTACGCAACTGTCATTTGTAGTCTGTCGGTCAACCTGCACACAGCAATAGGACATGGTAGTAGCAGAGAGAGTGAGCCTGCATGTCTGTCAACAATATCAGCCTTGTGTTGTACAGACTCCCCTATTATTTCACACAGATAGCTAACAGAGCCATCACATGACAGGATGTGGTCATGGCATCACCATGAAAACAAGAGTTTCTCTCTCATTCCTTCCTGAAATGTCAGGTTGTTTTGAACACTGAGTGAATGACAACAACCTGTGTGTAATTGTTGCCTGTTTTGTTTTGTTGTGTATGTGTTCCAAAATGCCACCCTATTCCCTATATACGGCTCTAGTCAAAAGTAGTGCACTCTAAACCCTTCCCAAAAAAGATTGCAGTCAGAGTGCAGTAGTGTAAACTTATGTGATAACCCACAATGAAAGCTACGCACTAGATAACAGGATATGTAACAATAAAACCTGGAGAATAGAGGCGTTAACAAAACACAGAGAAGTGAAACTACCAGCTGTTTACTACCCCTCCCCCAAGGACCAAGTAGCCTATTCAAGACATTAGAATATAGTACGACGATCACATACTAGCTATAGGTCCTGTTTATGTCATTCAGAGTACATATATGAGACTACAAACTTAGGGTGGCAGGTAGCCTAGTGGGTAAGAGCATTGGGCCAGTAACCGAATGGGCGCTGGTTCGAATCCCTGAGCCGACTAGGGGGGGGAGGGGGGAGAAAAATCTGTTGATGCGCCCTTGAGCAAGACACTTAACCCTAGTGGCTCCTGTAAGTGGCTCTGTATAAGAGTGTCTGCTAAATGACTAACACGTAAATGTAAAATGGAATAAGTTGGCACCTGAAAATATAACCTCCCAACAATATTTATTTCTAGTATGTGACGAGTGTGCTTGATGCATTATGTATTTAACAAGCAGGTCGTATATGTGAGGGTTGATGTACTCACGGAGTCGAACGGCCGAGATGAAGAAGTGTGATCCCGTTGACCATTACCTCGCCCACCTGGGATCTTCAGGGGTGGGAGAGGGGCATCAGGAGCACCACAGAGGCCCCGGACCACGGGAACTACTACAGTGCAGGGAAAGACTGGCCACACACACACACAGAGAGAGAGAGAGAGAGGGGGGTTAGGCCCACGGATACTACTTCAGCAGGGACAGGCTAGAAGGGATGAGGGAGAAACAGAGGTTTGTTTACGCTAACTTTCACATTTCATTGTCACCGGTTCTCCGTTGTATTTCTAAACCCAGAGGAAGCAGAGCCTAAAGAAACCCATTCCTGTATGTTTCTAGGCTAAACACAACAACGTAGGAGGTGGGGCTGGTTTTCCTCACGCTCTTATTACTATCCTATCCTGCAATTTAGTTTACTTTATTGTCCCCCGCGATGAAATCAAGGACGGGACTGTGGATCGGTCTCGGTCCATCCGTTAGTCACACGCCATATCTCAGAAAAGCACTGGCTCGATTTTCACAAAACTTAGGTGAATGACGAGTCTTGCCATTTACAAAATTACACTGATTGGCCAAAGATGGGAGCTATAGTAATTAACTGAAATTTGTGAGTCACAACAGAGAGGAAGAAGAGAAGCAAGAGGGATTACTGGCCCCAAAATCTGTCTTCTCCTGCAGGTGGCGTTTTTTCCTTTGGCACGACATGGAGTGGATTAGCTGAAGGGACTGGTACCCACAATAAATGCCTTTCATTTTTGAAGATCTTTATTCTCATTATTATATAGCGGTCACTTGAGTATCTGGTTAATATAATGGATACGATAACTCAAATGTTAGTCATACGCAATTGGCCCAAGGGGGCGGGCGCTGCATCACCTTTGGAGGACGCCATGTTTACTCTCGCTTTGTTAGCAACTGACAAAGTGCTCCATTGTGGCACATGTATTGGTGTAAATAAACCTGGACCTACCTGTGGTTTAATTAGTGATGTGGTTTAAAAACCGTTTCAATACAACAATAGGACTTCCAAAACGTATGGGATTCTTACACTTGTGTTGCCGAGTGTATTTATTTAGTGCAACAGGCTGCCTAGCTAACAGGACAGGAGTGGATTAGTAGGACAGGCTAAGGGACAGCCAGGGATGCTGGAGTGGGTGTCTGAAAACAATGATGTGCGCTACAAAGCTCTCACTGCAGTGAGATGGGCCAGTAAAGTGGATGCAATACACAGCTTGTGTGATTTTAAACCTCCCATGAAAAACGTACTATGTTTTTTTGTATGTGTTATAGCATCAGCTCTTCCTTCATAATTGTGATCAGAATCTGGGCATTAGTAAGCACATAATATCATGGCACAATAGGGCCAGGTTTCCTGTTAAAACGGAAGATATTCATCCAAGGCAAAACAAGATCCACAAACACATCCGCCATCATATGTCAGTAAACGTAAATTCATTGGTCAACGCAACAGCGGGTTGCAGAATCCCCTTCAGGGAACATCTGATGAGGCTGAATTGAATCTCGACAGGAAGGCATCACAATGAGGAAAAAACGTGCACAATCTAAACTACGCCGCTACCGGATTACCTATGATTAAAACTATATGACCCTAAAACCTGACAATGATCGCTAGAAGTCAAAAAATATAACCTACTACATGGAATAATGAATTCATCCCATGTAGATATTTAATTGTTTCATAAGGGTTGGTAGCCAGTAGATCCGACCGGCTTACTTACAGCTGCACTAGGGTCAGACAGGATTCCTTTTTGGAAGACACAGAGGAGCCAGCACGAGATACGGCTCAGAAAACATACATCAATCCGGGGATGAGAAATTCGTTGTAATCCAAAGTGTCCCATTAATCCAAATATTACACAGAAGATTGAATGGAAAACTGCCCTTTTCATCCTCATGCTGGGTAGCAGAAGTCACGGCAGTCATTTTGGAATGGCAGTGTAAGCCACTCAGCTCTGACATGCCATTCCATTACAGCTGCTGTGGCTACTGCTAGCTAGCATGAGGACGAAAGCATTCAATCTTATCGGTGTAACAGTTGGGATAAATGGAACAATTCGGAGTACACCACATTTCTCATCCCCGGGTTGAGGTAGGTTTTCCGAGGCATACATTACATGACCAAAAGTATGTGGACACCTGGTCGTCGAACATCTCATTCCAAAATTACAGGCATTAATGTGGAGTTGATCCCCCTTTGCTGCAGTAACAGCCTCCACTCTTCTGGGAAGGTTTTCCACTAGATGTTGGATCATTGCTGCGGGGACTTGCTTCCATTCAGCCACATGAGCTATAGTGAGGTTGGGCACTGATGTTGTGCGATTAGGCCTGGCTCACAGTCGGCATACCAAAGGCGTTTGATGGGGTTGAGGTCAGGCCTCTGCGCAGGCCAGTCAAGTTCTTCCACACAGATCTCAACAAACAATTTCTTTATGGACCTCGTTTTGTGCATGGGGGACTAGTCATGCTGAAAGAGAAAAGGGCCTTCCCCAAACTGTTCCCACAAAATTGGAAGCACCGAATCGTTTAGAATGTCATGGTATGCTGTAACATTAAGATTTCCCTTCAATGGGATTAAGGGGCCTAGCACAAACCATGAAAAACAGCCCCAGATCATTTTGCCTCCTCTGCCAAACTTATTTAACTAGGCAAGGCAGTTAAAGAACAAATTCTAATTTACAATGACGGCCTACCACAGCCAAACCCTAACGACACTGGGCCTATTGTGCGGTTCCATTCTGTGAGCTTGTGTGGCCTACCACTTCGCGGCTGAGCCATTGTTGCTCCTGGAAGTTTCCACTTCACCATAACTTACAATTGACCGGGGCAGCTCTAGCAGGGCAGAAACTTGACAAACTGACTTTTTGGAAAGGTGGCATCCTATGAAGGTGCTTCTTTGAAAGTGACAGATCTTCAGTGAGGCCATTCTACTGCCAATGTTTGTGTATGGAGATTGCATGGCTGTGTGCTTGATTTTATTCACCTGTTAGCAACGGGTGTGGCTGCAATAGCTGAATCCACTCATTTGAAGGGGTGTCCACATGTGTGTGTATATATAGTCTCTCTCGGGGGCTACTTGGTGTTTCAATCTAAACCGGAAGGAAGCCTGTCAGACCCTAATCCAGCTGTAAGCAAGGGGGTCAGATAAACTCCAACTCAACAATACTGAGACATTATGATGCCCAGCAATTACAATAATGTTGTATCATTTTGAGGGAAGAATAGTATAATGACGTAATGTTAATGTAAATGTCTTTGTGATGTCAAGATGGAGAAACGAATATTGTTGCGTCACTGAGGCCTTATTAAATAATCAAAAGTGTGATGTGATTAAAGATAAACGCAACTATCATGGATGCAGATTCCCCACATTACAATGGAAAGGGAAATGTTTTTCTTCTGTTTTTGAAGTTCATCGGTGAAACGACGAACCATTCTAAATGGGTTTAATTTGTGCCCTGTTAACTCATACACCAGCCAACTAGCTACCTGACTATGTTAATGCTATAGCTACTAACGTTATGCTTTCAGGTGGAAAGAGTTAGCCTAGGTACTATGCCAACGTCAACAATCTAACGTTAACTCATCTTATATAGCTATAAACGAGGCGTCATTGGCAACCATTGAAACATAGAAAACCCTAAACCATGTATTTATATTACGTAGCTAAGCTAGTTTAGCACCATACGAAGGAAGAAGACTAACTTGAAACAATTTAATTATTTCCCAATTAATTCTGGATATTTTTCATAGATTACTTCGTTAACCAGTTGTGGGTATTTTGTGACATAGTAAATTAAATCCCAGTTTATATTCGTAGCTACTTCCTCGTCACTGAAAACAATTGCTAGCTACCATCCCCCACTTGACTTTGCTGTCTGTCTCCACTTACTTGCCAATCATGTCACAAATACTATTACTTAAATCCGCCATGGTAGTAAAGCACTGTGGTTTTCCTTCTTTCTCGCGAGCAAAGCAATGACTGTTTAAGATCCGCTGGAGGTTGGATTTTACCATCCGGCCTCGGGTAGAGACACGACGGGCTTCTGACTGCTCACTGCAATGGTCGGCTGAGTAATAAAGCCCGATCCGTGCTGAACTCAAGCTAAATGAGCCCCGAGCTACGTAGAGGGAAACAAGCGATACGTAGCTAGAGGTGAAGATAGCTTCGTGGGGGCGTCTTCTGTGCAAGTGGAAAAGTACCAAAGCCAGCAAACTAACAACAAAGACAGACAGTAGGTCTGATGTTTGTGACCAAGGTAAGAAATGTTGAATCTGAAGCCCCCATGCAACATTATAATGCAAGTTTAAGTTACATTTCATTGAAATGAACTGAATTATTAAGAGGTCTGTAGAGACGTGAATAAAGGAATACAGTGGGAATTAAATGGGTTCATTAATAAAGCCCGTATTCATATTATTGCCTATTTAAACTTTAGTACGGTACATATTTGTGTAGGTTTACACATTTTTACTCTAGCCTCCCCTGCAATATAAAATACCACTTTCACTTTGTCATAAAAACATGTCTCCATGAACCCAGTGAACTGCAGAGACTGCAATAGGGTACATGCACGTTCCTGCCAAGCAGGTTTATCTTTTTGGGATGAGGATATAGCATTGGCTTGTTTACCTGGCTATAAATGCCACTGTCTGTCTGTCTGGTGGGTAAGCTTTAGCTTTAAGGAGTATCTATTTATCTTGAATGCTATTACCAGGGACAAAGTAAGGAATGTCCTAAATGGCTCCCAATTCCCTAGGCGCCTTTTGGATTGGAATTTAGCACAAGATGAACCCAGTGACCTTTTACCATGGAGTTAAACATAACTTTAATACATAACTCTGTTGAATGGTGACAAAGCAACTGGCTGGACCTTATACAAATTGCCACATCTAATCTGGATTATGATGTATAGTACCGGTAGACAGTCTTGTATTGGAATGTGAAGCCTATTGAGAGAAATTTAGGCTGATTTGTTTCCTTGAATTGTCTATAGCCCCCCCCCCCCCCCCAATTAAAAATGCCAGACTATTATTGTAATTATAGGTGGGCTCCTGAGTGGCGCACTGCATCTCAGTGTCACTACAGACCCTGGTTTGATTCCAGGTTGTATCACAACTGGCCACGATTGGGAGTCCCATAGGGTGGCACACAATTTGCCCAGCGTCGTTCGGGTTAGGGTTTGGCCACGGTAGGCCGTCATTGTAAATAATAATTTGTTCTTAACTGACTTGCCTGGTTAGATAAAGGTTAAATAAAAAAATGAACCAAATGGTACCCCATTCCCTATATAGTGCACTAGTTTTGACCAGAAACTTTTGGATAGAGTGCACTATTAATGGAATAGTTTGCCATTTCGGACGCTGACATGACATGCTACAGTTTATAATCATCTCAGCTCTAATACTTGGGGGCCCTGCTGAGATGTTGAGCAAGTCAGCTGCTTGCGGTCATTTAACTGCTGTAGAGCCTACATGTAACACGTCATGTTAACCACTAGGTGTCAGCCTTGCATCACAAACACCTGTATCAGGCTTGACGTGTTCTGGCCACATTAATTGTCATGTCAGTTATGTTCTATGAAGCCATTTGTTTTATATTTGAGCAATGGATTACACTGTCACTCAAAACCAGCCATAATAGGATCCCCTACAGACATCTCAGAGGCTGGCTGAAGTGGTAAACCACTGTCTCTCTATCTCAGTGTGGCTTCGCTTATTGTCAAAATAGACTCAGTGAAGTGGAGAGAGGGGGCAGAGGGCTAGTACAGGCTTGCTTTGGTTTTCAGCTGTGTAACTACTCCAAAAATCCCTCTGTAAAAACTCTGTACTGCAGTTGAACATTTCCCATAGTTTAAGGTATTTAGACTACTGAGAAGGAATCATAATTAAGTACATAGAAAATTGGGTTTGGAACATTCTACTTATTGCCCAATCTGGCTTTGTTTTGCATAGTTATGTTCCTCAGTGCAGATACAATATGGTCTGATCTGTTAATTATACATTCAGACCTCAGGATATCTCATGGAGAAATTTAAAGTGAATTGAATCGTAACAGAGGGTTGGTTTGAGGTAATGCTAATCTACATATCAATCTAATCATGTACATCTCTTTGTCAGTTTGACTGCTATTTGAACCACTCACTTTAACTGGGACATTTGAATTATTCCTTTGTCCTACTGGTTAATAGAATGGTTAAAGAGAACTATTCTGTAGAACTCTGGTATTTGCTGTGGAATGAGCCTCATGACCTGTGCTCATCGGAGAAACAAAAGAAGAGGGGAGCATTCAGTGTAGCTGCTGTCACTGGGGGGGGGGGGGGGTTGTCTGGGGCACTCCACTCACTCACACCCCCCAACAGTGTTGTCTGTGGTACTCTGAGTTCCTGCTCCCCCAGACATGTAATTCCATTGGTCAGTGCACCATAGCAACACATTCCACCTATGACAAAGGAGCTCTGTGTTTTTGAGAGTGATATGAAGCAGAAAGCAACGGAGGATTGAAAGGCACACACACGCTCGGTGTGTGTATTTGTTCCGAGACCCAAAACCTCCAGACTAATGTTCATCCCATTTCTGCTTCAAGTTCCTGTGCCCAAATCACTAAGGACTTAATGGTCCAAACAGTCGGTAAGAAGGCGTGACAGCACCTCTTCCCCACACACACACAAACAGTCGCTAAGAAGGCGTGTTCAGCACCTCTTCCCCACACACACGCAAACAGTCGCTAAGAAGGTGTGACCGCACCTCTTCCCCCTCAGGATGTTAAAAAGATTTGGCATATGCCCTCAGATCCTCAAATAATTCTACAGCTGCACCACTGAGAGCATCTTGACTGACTGCATCACTGCTTGGTATGGCAATAGCACCGCCCCTCGATCGCATGGCGCTACAGAGGGCGGTGCGGTCAGCCCAGACCATCTCTGGGGCTGAGTTCCCTGCTATTCAGGACCTCTATATCAGGCGGTGTAAAATTATTTGACTCCAGTCACCCAAGCCATAGACTGTTCTCTCTGCTGCTGCACAGCAAGTGGTACCAGTGCATCAAGTCTGACACCAACAGGCTCCTGAACAGTTTCTATCCCAAAGCCATAAGACTGCTAAATGGCTAACAAAATGGCTACACAGCCTACCTGCACTGATCCTTCGATTTTATTTTTGTACTGTCTCTATGCACATTCTACACACACACACACACACACACACACACACACACACACACACACACACAATCATCATATATGCTGCTGCTACTCCGTTTATCATATATCCTGATGCCTAGTCACCTTACCCCTATACATATATAGCCCTACCATTCCAGTATCCCTGCACATTGTAAATATGGTACTGGAACTGACCCTGTATATAGCTTACTTACTTTCTCGTGTTCTTATTTCTAGTTCCTGTATTTGTTCTACTTAATTTTGTAATATGTTTTAATAGTACTGTTAGCATTGTTAGGAAAGAGCAGGCAAGAAAGGCATTTCACTGTACTAATGCACGTAACAAAAACATAACATGAGCTCTCCCACTCCAGGGTCAGATTGCAGTGACCTTCCATGGAGTGAACTTGACTGGAATGTAAATAGCTAGACAGTAACCCCAGACAGACCTGTATTCCATCTGTAAAACTCTGTAGCATCTCTCACACTGCGGTACTGGGTTATAATTAGCTTTAAGCCAAGGACGAGACAGACAGGAATTGGATTTTGCAATGTGCTGCTGTGAACAATATCGAAAAGGCAGAAACAGGGAGACATTTTTTTGGTCCATTGAACATTGACACCACAATGAAGGCATTTCATTTGCACAGAGTGCGCTGGTCCTCAAATGGTTTGTATGATCTCTGAATCTGGTCATTTGTTGTTGTTGTAAAATCCCCCAATTTCACTGAAAGCTCCTCCACATTGTGTAATGTACAAACAGGAATGTTAAACTATGTGGTGATGCTTTCACTGGAACTACTGTTTGGTACCACATTTTACAACATGGGCTTTTACATGTCCTTATGGCTCCCTGACTAAGTGATTCTTCCATCCATTAGCAGATATCTTTAAAAGTGCAAACACCATCTCTCTCTCTCACACACACACACACACACACACACACACACACACACAAATGACATCCATTGATGCCGTTCACAAGCAAAAGACAGACGGCGCATGGTGTGCATGTGTGAAAACATATTTACAATTTATTGATGAATGCAGGTGAGGCTCACATTAATCAATGTGTTAGTGGTCACAGAGACCAGTATCTTTTCTATTCACATAATGATAACAGCAGTGGAATAGAACAGAATTTGGACTGTTTGCCTGCAGCCCCAGGCTATAATCAATGATTTAGTCTTGGTGAAACAAGAAGAAGTTGAAGCGAGTGCGTTCCAAATGGTACCCTTTTCCCTACACAGGGCTCTGGTGAGGAGTAGTGCACTACCTACACAGGGCTCTGGTGAGGAGTAGTGCACTACCTACACAGGGCTCTGGTGAGGAGTAGTGCACTACCTACACAGGGCCCTGGTGAGGAGTAGTGCACTACCTACACAGGGCTCTGGTGAGGAGTAGTGCACTACCTACACAGGGCTCTGGTGAGGAGTAGTGCACTACCTACACAGGGCTCTGGTGAGGAGTAGTGCACTACCTTATACAGGGCTCTGGTCAGGAGTAGTGCACTACCCTACACAGGGCTCTGGTCAGGAGTAGTGCACTACCCTACACAGGGCTCTGGTCAGGAGTAGTGCACTACCCTACACAGGGCTCTGGTCAGGAGTAGTGCACTACCCTACACAGGGCTCTGGTAAGGAGTAGTGCACTACCCTACACAGGGCTCTGGTCAGGAGTAGTGCACTACGAATGGAATTGGGTGCCATTTAGGATGCACAGAAAAACAGAAAGTCCTTACTCCAGTGACTACTATGGGTTAAAACGATTGGATATCATAGATACCTTTTCACTATGGATCTTATCCATTGCAATTATTAAGACCTGCTTGAGGTGGGGCTCGCTATTTGATCTACAACCTCTTTATGTACAAGTTCTGTTCGTCTCCAGACCATTCTGTGAAAATCCAGTTTCACAAATTACAGAGGGAGCATAGGGGTTAAGATTTACAATTAGGTTCTCAGTCACCATAACATGTATATGGAGAAGTAAAGGCACTGTAACAATTGATAATATCAAAAACAACAATTAAAGATGACATTAAAGACATGCTCCGGACTTTGGCAACTAAGAAAGTATGTTTTAAACCTCCCGCTTTGGGCTGGATGTGTCAGTGAGTAGTTCATACAGAATTACTATTTTAACTCAATTAGCCACAAAATCCCAAGTTTGAAAGTGACTTTTCTTGAAGCTGTTTCGGGCCATTTTCCCCACATAGCAATTTGAGTTATAGCCAATGAGTTTCAGCACTCTTGCATTTAAGTGACAGCTAGCAAGAGGCCTGTCCAGCATTATCCAATGAGGTTGCAGGGCAGGCCCAACAGCTCAGTGGACACAGCAGAGAGAGCAATGACGTGGTGCAAATACTGTATCTGCACATATGGTGACAGAGTAAGCCATTTTCAGGGACCACTTTTGGCTCGTGAGCGCTACTTTCTGAACCACTGGCTAAAAGTATACAAAAGTACCGGAGTATCTCTTTAAAAAGGTAAGTATTGGGGTAAGTGGGACCATAGCAGGTGTGGTACTGGCTGTCTTAGTATCGCTTAACTAATGATATGCATACTGTATTTTGTGGCATTAGGCAGTACACGTTTTAGATTGGTTCATGTCACACCATTTCCATGGTTACCATCCCATCTAGGCCAATCAAAACAGCTTTGGTTTCAAGATGGCCACCTTTCTAAACAATACATGTCCTCCTCGTGGATTAACAAGGAAAGATACAACACCAACCACTCTAAACTGAGCTGTAGACAAGGTAACCTTCAGGAACCAGTTCACTCAATTTCAACACACTGGTATGAATGTGTATGCACAATTCAATACACGCCAGTGTCAATGCCTGTGTGTAGCATAAAACCAATGTGTGAAAGCAAATCAAAATTAGCTAGCTGCACAGGCACAATCAAACATTTGTCAAGAGTTGCTGAACACGGATACATGAGGACGAGAGCTCTTGTTTGAAAGGGCAAGTAGTCCTATTGATAAGGACAACATAAAACATTAACACTTGAAACGTCTTGGCAGGTGTGTATACTGACTGTTGTTCATCAATACTAAATAGGTAAGTAAATTGAGGTCTTCCTGCGTTACGTCAATCCTCCATTCCATGCTTAGCTTTCACAGCTGCTGTGTCTGTTGTGGAACAGAGAGTGCTCTGATTCTGGCAAGAGAGACTCCTGTTCTGTTCTGCCCATCGCTGGCCTGCTTGGGCTTTTGGGACGGTTCCTTACCAGCGGGTTTGTGTCTTAGTCCATACAGTAAAGTAAAACAACGGCAGTCTTTAGACATACAGTATAAGTAGAAGCTGAATGGACAGGAAAGTGAGTGATGCCTTGTTACTTTCATGCATTTGAGTGAAGAGCAGACAGGTTCACATTGTGTCACTGTGTATCCTCAGACAGATACAGGGGAAACCCAAGGCAGCTCATGGTCTCTACACACTAACACAGTCACCCCCAATCCTTTCAGATCTCCAGGAGTACCTAGGGGCTAGGCATTTGGGGTTGATTTGGGATTCAGACAGTCTGTCCGGTCAGTGTGTCAGTCACTTGAGTGAGTAGAGCAGTTCAGCTGTATGACACAGGGACAGAGGATGAGCAGAGCTGAAGTACTGACAACACAACCAGTCCTCTAACTCTGCGTTCCTCTCTGGCTCCAGAGACCTCTCTGCGAACTTCATCATCAGCAGCGCTCTCTTCACGTCCAACCAGTTGAGGAGGCCCTCGTGGCGGGGCCCTTCCCCGGGGCCCAGCCTGTCCCCCCACTGCTGTTGCTCCATCAGGTCTTTCCGGGGGCCCCACAGCAGGCTCTGCAGCACCCGCTTGGCCTCCTGAATGTGGATGCGTTTAATGGGGTCCGGTTGGAGGAGTAGCCTGGTTAGTCTCTGGAGTCCAGCGGAGTAGAGAGAGACTGGAGGGATGGGCGGCAGGTCCTCACAGCTATAGTCCTGTTCTTTCAGTTTCGGGCTGACCTCAAACGGGTTCGGCTGGTGGAGGAGCTCATAGATTAGAATACCGGTTTGGAACTCGTCGAATTTCCGGTACTGGGCGGCCGAGACGATCTCCGGGGCCAGGCGGGCGTGGTTGCGTTTGAGGCGGGGGTCATTTTGGGCAGAGTCCTCAGTGTTCCGCTGCTTGGCCTTGGCGAAGCTGGAGATGACCAGGCGGGGGAGGTGCTTCTGGTCGTGTGGGGCATTGGGGTTGGCCTGCGGGGGGCGGCGGTGAGGGACCAGGAGGAGGTTCTCCAGACAAAGGTCTCGATGTGTCACCCCATGCTCCTTTAGATGGTCCAGACCGTCACACAGCTGCAGCAGGAGAAAGCAGACCCACCGCTCGTACACCTCCGGCTGGGCCTGTTGGGAAAACAAATACAAATGAGACGCTGGCAGGCAAAAGCAATATTTGCGTCTTTCATTCCATGTCCACAATGGTGAACATCACACCATTCAGTCAACGTTCCACGCTAGGGGCCTTCCTCAAGATAAGATGCAATGAAATGAGATGTTTCAAACGGGCACAATCATACCTGGTGAACGGACGCCCACTCCTTGACAAAGTCTGCCGTAGTCTGCTGTGGCACCTCCCGGGTGATAACCACCACACGCTCCTTGTCCCCCTGCGTGGGGTTGGGACTGGGGGGCAGCGAGGCCTCATCAGCAGGGAGCATGCTCCGGGGCACGCAGGCTATGAAGTGGCCACAGTCCTGCTGGAGGTTGAAGTGGGGAGGGACGGTCTGCTGGACGGACAGGCTGTAGAGGTGACCCTGCTTGGCTTCTGAGGTCTGGCTCTTACAGATCTGCCGAGAGAAGAGGAGAGACACCGTGGTTAGAATAGAAACATGCGTAATCATGTGGAGGAAAATGTCTGCCTGGCTCTTAGATATCTGGAGGGGGAGGGTTAGAGCACAATGTACACAGTGAGGAAATATTTATTCCCTGGTTAAGTAAGAGACTGGAATATTATCCCCACTTGCTGTCAACAAGCTTTAAATCCTTCATTCATTTAGATCTTGTTTTCAATCCAGTAGTAGCAGACAGACAGTAATTCCATAAGTCTACCAGTCTAACTACAAGCAGCCATGAATGAGTTTCACCATGTTTAATACGAGTAAAGCCAAACACTGTGGTTATGTCCCAAATGACACCGTATTCCCTATAAAGTGCACTACTTTTGACCAGTCATACAGGCCCTAGTCAAAGGTAGTGCACTATATTGGGAAGTGTGGCAGCCTGTCCATCTCTCCCACTTTACAAACACAGCTGAGCCCTGATATGACACAGTCTACGTCCCAAACGGCACCCTTTCCCCTACTTAGTGCACTACTTTTGACGGGAGTCCTATAGGTCCTGGTCAAAAGTAGTACACTATAAAATGAATATAGTGATAATGAATATGGTTCATTTGAGACGTAGCCATAGTGATAATGAATATGGTTCCATTTGGGACGTTGCCATAGTGATTTAACTGTACAGATTGATGATTTAATATGAGGACGGGATGATTTCATTACGCAGTCACATCACAGAGCTGCTGCCATGTGTGTTTGTGGGTAGTGTGTTTGTGTGAGAGAAAGAATGTGTGTGTAAGGGTGGTTGTATGTAGGCCTTGACAACAGGGGTGTGTCTGAACTGTAAATCCTGGCTGGCATGAAAAGATTAATGGACCTAGAGGCATTAGGCAAGACTACAGAGCCTCAGGCAGCGAGGCCTCTTGACACACAGCTCTGGATTTACATGTTGCTTTTACACATTGCTAATGACTTTGGGACAAAGGTCAGTCAAAATGAATGCAGAGCACACCCTCTCTCTCTCTCTCCTCAGTACAGCAGGCTACAGTACAGAACATGCCCTGGAGGAAAACGAGAATGGTAGGACCTTCTCTTCGATGTGAGAACAAACACAGGCTACGTCCCAAATTGCACCCTATTTCCTAGATAGTGCACTACGAGTCTATGGTCAAATGTAGTACCCTATGTAGCGAATAGAGTGTCATTTGGGACACACAACCAACGTGGAGGGTCTGTGGCTCGGCTGAGTATCCCTTTGGTCTTCTGAGCAGTCTAAGAGCTCGTTAAGGTTTTGGCTCGTTAAGATGTTGGCTTACTTCATTGTACAGGTTTTATTGTTTAACGAGGTAAGAGCATGACCTTGATTGAGGAGTAGAATGTACACCGTCCAATAAGAGTTTGGGAGTAAGGACCAATCAGGGAGTTTGAATTTGAGCTGCAGATTACAAAGACGTTTTTCTCACAGTAATTAGGGGAGATGCCTCTAGACATGTCTCTCATTGACTGACACACATATTTCAACAGGTTTTTCCCCCCATTTGTTTAGTCTCCACACTTATTGCAATGTGAACATTAACCACCAGAGTCCTCTGACTTAGAATACGTGGACAACTACAAATACCTAGGTGTCTGGTTAGACTGTAAACTCTCCTTTCAGACTCACATTAAGCATCTCCAATCCAAAATTAAATCTAGAATCGGCTTTCTATATCACAACAAAGCATCCTTCACTCATGCTGCCAAACATACCCTCATAAAACTGACCATCCTACCGATCCTCGACTTCGGTGATGTCATCTATAAAATAGCCTCCAACACTCTACTCAACAAACTGGATGCAGTTTATCACAGTGCCATCCGTTTTGTCACCAAAGCCCCATACACTACCCACCATTGCGACCTGTACACTCTCGTTGGTTGGCCCTCGCTTCATACTAGTCTCCAAACCCACTGGCTCCAGGTCATCTACAAGTCTCTGCTAGGTAAAGCCCCCCATTATATCAGCTCACTGGTCACCATAGCAGCACCCATTCATAGCACGTGCTCCAGCAGGTATATCTCACTGGTCATCCCCAAAGCCAATTCCTCCTTTGGTCGTCTTTCCTTCCAGTTCTCTGCTGCCAATGACTGGAACGAACTGCAAAAATCTCTGAAGCTGGAGACTCATATCTCCCTCACTAGCTTTAAGCACCAGCTGTCAGAGCAGCTCACAGATCATTTATTTATCTTGCCCCTTTGCACCCCAGTATCTCTACTTGCACATTCATCTTCTGCACATCTACCATTCCAGTGTTTAAATTGCTATATTGTAATTACTTCGCCACCATGGCCTATTTATTGCCTTAACTCCCTTATATTACCTCATTTGCACATAGACTTTTTGTTTTAATTTGTTCTACTGTATTATTGACTATGTTTTGTTTATTCCATGTGTAACTCTGTGTTGTTGTATGTGCTATGCTTTATCTTGGCCAGGTCGCAGTTGCAAATGAGAACTTGTTCTGAACTAGCCTACCTGGTTAAATAAAGGTGTTCTCAACTAGCCTACCTGGTTAAATAAAGGTGTTCTCAACTGGCCTACCTGGTTAAATAAAGGTGTTCTCAACTGGCCTACCTGGTTAAATAAAGGTGTTCTCAACTGGCCTACCTGGTTAAATAAAGGTGTTCTCAACTGGCCTACCTGGTTAAATAAAGGTGGAATAAATAAATAAATAAAAATATCAAAGCACTACAGGACAGCCTTGGCCCCCCAAAAAACTCCAGAAAACAGAGAGACAGGTCTCCATTGGGAAAGTGGTCTTCTAACCTAAATGGGACTTCCTGGTTACATAAATAAAAGCTATAGAGATGAAAGGGAGCCAGTGTTCCAGTTACCTTGACTGCGTAGGAGTTGGATGGGTCTGAGGCGCAGGCAGCAGAGTAGTAGACACCGTCTCCCGCATTACAGCTGGCCTTGTTACAGGTCAATTTGAACAGGGACCAGTTGCTCTCATCAAACCTCAGCGGGTTCTTCTGGCTGCGGGTGAAGTGGTCCTCACACTTCAGAGCCAGGCGGCGCAGCGATTCAGCATATAGGCCTCCCAGCTTGGAGTAGATCCCCTCTCTACTGTCTATGTTACTGAGCAGGGTCTGCAGCTGCAGGCCAGAGCCCTGGGTGGGTCCGGAGGCCGAGAGGTGGGGGGCGCTGAGCTGAGGGGAGGAGGAGGTGGTGATGCTGCCTCGGCTGTGACCCCCTAGTCGTCCCCGAACTTTCAGGGGTTCGTCCAGGGTCCGGGAGCGCAGGGGGTGTCCCAGAGGGGTGTGACAGCGCTCTAAAGACTCAGAGGAGGAATAAATGGCCCGAGGTTCCACGGGGGAGGATGGAAGACTGGACAGGGATGGGACGTCAGGACGGGATACATTACTCTCAGAGCCACCGGTGAAGGGGAAGCAGGGGTAAGCCCGGGCTAAGGGTTTCCTGGCCATGTTGTCAGGGGCGGATACGGCGCGATTCACCATTTTCTTTTCGGGTAGGGGCGGTGGCTGCAGCTGGTTGGACAGGGTGTTGCTAGAGAACGGGTCAGCGTGAGGAGACCCTGGAGATGAGGCCATCGGGCTTCTGGGAAATGGCGAGGTGCACGACAGACGAGGGGCATCATGGGAACCTGCAGAGAGAGATGCAATACATCAGTATTCATGTTGAACATCACAATGACACGTAACACAGACACAAGAGAAGATATTATACTAAGAAAATGTTTTATATCCTGAAACACATGACTGGAGAACTACTAAAGGAATCAACACTTCTCTGATCAAACAACTTCCCTCACTTATATTTAAAAAAAAACACAAATCAAATTGCCACAGCACAGATAAAAATTGTTCAAAATAATGCCCATCAGTCAGTTTAAGTGAACACACACACCATAAACAGGATTAGTATAGAACAGGTACAGTCGGTCACCAAGGGTTCAGGCTGATACAGACTGTGTGCAGAGGCAGTAATAAGCAGAGTGAGGAGATTACTAGCGACAGTTAAGTCAGTTACTGTTTAACTAGAAGAGCTAGTGCCTCAGGTGCCTGTACTGATTCTTATAAATAGGAGCATTGTGTCCCAGTGCCTCTCTAGCCATAAAGCTATATTACCTCTTACCCACATAACTACAGTACATTACCCCTTACACATATAGTACATTACCCCTTACACATAAACATATAGTACATTACCCCTTACACATATAGTACATTACCCCTCACCTGTAAACTATTATTAAGAGCTACTTACAAATCAGTGCATTCAATGAAGGTAGGTAAAACAACCACATGTCAATCACTGAAGTAAAACCTTCTAAATAACCTTTGAAAATCACTGATAGTACCGATAAACAGTAAATACATTAGCATACCCTCACCCATAAATCTACAGTACATTATCCACACCCCAACAGCATCTGACTGGGTGGCAGCAGCTCAGCAGGCTATTCGTAGTAGCTGCACCCATCCTGTCACCGTGGCCCTCCCTATAATGGCTTAGTCATATCAGTCAGCACACACACACACACACACACACACACCCCATCTATTCAACGTTCCCTCGGAGGGTGTAGTGACAAGTTTAGAGTGAGTTGGTGCACAATTTAAGGTTCAAGATGGTCACAGTGTCTGCCATGCTGTACCATTAGGAAATAGTGAATTAAAGAGTAGACTATAAAGAATGTGAAACTCCACAGTCTTCCCCAGAGAGACAGATAATTGTGTGGTTGTTGACGGTAAAGGCTGCATAGATAGGCTGTGCTCCCAATGCGACACTAAATGAGTAGGTTTCCAGGGGGGAAATCTAAAGGAAAGATTGCATGTATGCATGGTGGCAAAAGCCCTTATTTTCCTAGTTATCACAGTCCCATAATTATCTCTTCAAACACTTCCCAGGAAGTGAGGCAATTACAGACTGTCTGGGAGTCACTGACTATGTCCCAATTTGCACACCATATTCCCTATGTAGTGCAATAGTTTTGAACAGAGTCGTATCGGGCCCCGGTCAAAAGAAGTACACTAGATATGGAATAGCGTGCCATTTGAGCCGCATCCACTGGGCTTTAGACCATATATGGAGAGATGAAGACGGGTGACGCCAAACCAAACGTAGGTGCGTCAGACCTCAGTCAGCAGCGTGCAGGGTCACACACACTCTTTGTGGAAAATGACACATCTCAAAACAAAGGCTGACAGACGTACGTACACACACACTCAGTCTAAAAGAGGAAACTACGTATTTTACTATAACCTTTATAAACCTCATCTGTTACTACAACCTCATATCGGGGCTGCAGGAAGCCTAGTGGTTAGAGCGTTGGACCAGTAACCGAAAGTGTGCTAGATCGAATCCCCAAGCTGACGAGGTAAAACTCTGTCGCCTCTCTCAGCCTATTGTGGACAGTCTGAGCACTGATGGAAGGATTGTGCGTTCCTGGTGTAACTCGAGCAGTTGTTGTTGCTATCTTGTACCTGTCCCGCAGGTGTGATGTTCGGATGTACCGATCTTGTGCTGGTGTTACACTTGGCCTGCCACTGCGAGGATGATCAGCTGTCCATTCTGTCTCCCTGTTGCGCTGACTTAGGCGTCTCACAGTACGGACATTGCAATTTATTGCCCTGGCCACATCTGCAGTCCTCATGCCTCCTTGCAGCATGCCTGAGGCGCGTTCACGCAGATGAGGGAGCCTGGGCATCTTTCTTTTGGCGTTTTTCAGAGTCAGTAGAAAGGCCTTTTTAGTGTCCTAAGTATTCATAACTGTGACCTTAATTGCCTACCATCTGTAAGCTGTTAGTGTCTTAACGACCGTTCCACAGGTGCATGTTCATTAATTCTTTATGGTTCATTGAACAAGCATGGAAAACAGTGTTTAAACCCTTTACAATGAAGATCTGTGAAGTTATTTTTACAAATAAAGACAGGGTCCGGAAAAAGGGACGCTTCTTTTTTTTCTGAGTTTATTTGGTATTTTTGGTATTGTTTTAGCTGTTGTGAAAGCTACTGTGAAGCTACTCTAGACAAGAACAGAACTATATGAATTTAAAAATGGCACTCATAGCCTACAATACACACAATATAACTAGGTTAAAATGCTATAACCTCATATGTTACTATAAAGTAATCTGTTACTTTAACCTCATATCTGCAGTAGCTGTTAGTATAACCTCATCTCTGCAGTAGCTGTTAGTATAACCGTAATAACCTCATATCTGCAGTAGCTGTTAGTATAACCGTAATAACCTCATATCTGCAGTAGCTGTTAGTATAACCATAATAACCTCATCTCTGCAGTAGCTGTTAGTATAACCGTAAAAACCTCATCTCTGCAGTAGCTGTTAGTATAACCGTAATAACCTCATATCTGCAGTAGCTGTTAGTATAACCGTAATAACCTCATCTCTGCAGTAGCTGTTAGTATAACCGTAATAACCTCATATCTGCAGTAGCTGTTAGTATAACCGTAATAACCTCATATCTGCAGTAGCTGTTAGTATAACCGTAATAACCTCATATCTGCAGTAGCTGTTAGTATAACCGTAATAACCTCATCTCTGCAGTAGCTGTTAGTATAACCGTAAAAACCTCATCTCTGCAGTAGCTGTTAGTATAACCGTAATAACCTCATCTCTGCAGTAGCTGTTAGTATAACCGTAATAACCTCATATCTGCAGTAGCTGTTAGTATAACCGTAATAACCTCATATCTGCAGTAGCTGTTAGTATAACCGTAATAACCTCATCTCTGCAGTAGCTGTTAGTATAACCGTAATAACCTCATATCTGCAGTAGCTGTTAGTATAACCGTAATAACCTCATATCTGCAGTAGCTGTTAGTATAACCGTAATAACCTCATCTCTGCAGTAGCTGTTAGTATAACCGTAATAACCTCATATCTGCAGTAGCTGTTAGTATAACCGTAATAACCTCATATCTGCAGTAGCTGTTAGTATAACCGTAATAACCTCATATCTGCAGTAGCTGTTAGTATAACCGTAATAACCTCATCTCTGCAGTAGCTGTTAGTATAACCGTAATAACCTCATATCTGCAGTAGCTGTTAGTATAACCGTAATAACCTCATATCTGCAGTAGCTGTTAGTATAACCGTAATAACCTCATCTCTGCAGTAGCTGTTAGTATAACCGTAATAACCTCATATCTGCAGTAGCTGTTAGTATAACCGTAATAACCTCATATCTGCAGTAGCTGTTAGTATAACCGTAATAACCTCATCTCTGCAGTAGCTGTTAGTATAACCGTAATAACCTCATCTCTGCAGTAGCTGTTAGTATAACCGTAATAACCTCATCTCTGCAGTAGCTGTTAGTATAACCGTAATAACCTCATCTCTGTGGGCCTTTTCATCTTCTCATTGTTTTCTCACTCCCCCCCCCCCGGACCAACTCTGGGGCACCATACCAACAGCACCAGATATGATATGTGTAGTTGCTCTCAAAACAATGTCGTTTTCTCGCGGATCTCTTGGCCCTAGTTATATGTCCCGGCGGGTGGCTATAACAGTTACCAGAATCAGAGAGGGCTCTGTTGGAGTCTGCAGGCAAGCTGTCGAAGGAGGCTTTAACATTTACTCACCAGAATCAGAGAGGGCTCTGTTGGAGTCTCCAAGCAAGCTGTCGGTGGAGGCTGTAGGCAGGCTGCTGCTCCCCAGGCCACGGAGACTGTTGGTCAGGCTCTCGACAGAGCCCTGCTGGCTGCAGTGGTCCAGCTCCACACTGCTCTGGCTCATCTTACCAGACACCCTGCAGAGAGCGTAACAGAGGATATTACTCTGGGGGATGATGTTTGGTGCCTTATCTAATTTCCATAACCAGGAAGTTAACACAACGGCTTCCCACCATTAAAAATAAATGACCACTGTTATCAAAACCGTCTGATGCTCAAACACCTAACAAAATGTCTCTATTGCAGCTCTCAACAATAACAGACAGTGTTCGCTCTTACAACTTGTTAAACCGAACATGTTAGTTCTATTGTGTAATTTCAGCGAACAGGTAAAGTGTGTGTGTGTGTGTGTGTGTGTGTGTGTGTATGTGTGTATGTATGTGTGTGTTGTGCTGCCTGTCAGATTTGCTTCAGGCTGAGAGACGGTTCTTTACAATCTATCATTGTCTCTGTGAGCCAAACATCTAGTTTCCCCTCCATCTCATCTAGATATCTCAACATATCTGGATGTAAATGAGACGGTTCAGCCACTACATGAGGTAAACTGCCTCCACTCTTCACAAGAACACATGAAACGTCAGATACTAGTCTCACTTCCCCTTCGGAGAGGAACACTCTTCTGGCTGAGTGAATGCTTGTTATTGTTGTGTCTCTTAAAGGAAAAATTCTTTAAAAATCCTTTGGTATTTTGTTCATTCGTCCACTATCGATAGAGACAAAATGTTTTGCATGTCAGCATCAGGTTTTCAAGATATTGAACTTTCAAGAAGCAAAGTGTCACTTGTCAGATCATCATGAGATACATTTTGAGACTGTATCAACAGTGCACTAATGAAAAAAAAAGACCAAAAAGATAGTTTGAGTGTAGTTTCCCTTTAAGATAAATAATAATAATAATAATATAGTCTTCTCAGTGCCAAGTCATGAAAAAGAGACAATACATCCACTTCCACTCCACTTCCTGGAGCTAGGGAATAATAATGATGTTTTTGAAAATGTCTTCCACTTTTCCATTAGAGTAATTTCCCCGCCAACATCCTACACTGTACCCTAAACATATAGAGGAATCCATTTTTTGCTTTCCCATGCCATGATAGCTCCTATCTGAATGAAAAGGAGCCCCTGATACCCTCTGGGGGTAGTTTTCCTAATCATGTAGTCCAATTAGGCTGAGTGACAGGCTAGGCAAATCTGAATCTCATTGCTATTCAATTGCTTCATTCTAGCTGGTTAATGGGTCAAACTGAGCATAGCCCCGGATCCTTCATCTCAGCCCAGATTGACTGGCTCTATTGCTCTATCCGCTAGGTCTTTAAAAACTTCAATCACAACGTAAATCCCCTCAACAAACAAGCAGTGCAGGTGTGTGTGTGTGTGTGTGTACCCTCATACATGAGCAGAGCAAAACCCACAACCATTTGTCAGACCAAACAAAGGCGTATGATGATGAGACGGTGGAAATGAGGCGGAGACATATGGCAATAGACAATGTGTGTGTGTGTGTGTGTGTGTCGTCTCATTTGTATTGTAGGCTATAGCATAAATCACCTTCAAAAATAAAATTGCAGTGTATGGGGTAATCCATGTGTTTGGAGCTCAGTACTTACTTATTGCTTCATTCTAGCTGGTTAATGGGTCAAACTGAGCATAGCCCCGGATCCTTCATCTCAGCCCAGATTGACTGGCTCTATTGCTCTATCCGCTAGGTCTTTAAAAACTTCAATCACAACGTCTTTAAAAACTTCAATCACAACGTCAGACCAAACAAAGGCGTATGATGATGAGACGGTGGAAATGAGGCGGAGACATATGGCAATAGACAATGTGTGTGTGTGTGTGTGTGTCGTCTCATTTGTATTGTAGGCTATAGCATAAATCACCTTCAAAAATAAAATTGCAGTGTATGGGGTAATCCATGTGTTTGGAGCTCAGTACTTACTTATTGCTTCATTCTAGCTGGTTAATGGGTCAAACTGAGCATAGCCCCGGATCCTTCATCTCAGCCCAGATTGACTGGCTCTATTGCTCTATCCGCTAGGTCTTTAAAAACTTCAATCACAACGTAAATCCCCTCAACAAACAAGCAGTGCAGGTGTGTGTGTGTGTGTGTGTGTGTACCCTCATACATATGTAATAAGTAAACAACAGTGCTATGGAACTGTTGACACATATCATTTAAAGAAGCATCAGGGTTGAGGGTGAGTTACGGTCTCACCGGCTTGATAAAAAAAAAAAAAAAACATTTCCTGAGTATATTTTTTCAAAACCTTGTTTCTTATGATTTATTTTTTTGATGGTCCTTTTTATTTAACCAGGCAAGTCAGTTAAGAACAAATTATTATTTTCAATGACGGCCTAGGAACAGTGGGTTAACTGCCTGTTCAGGGGCAGAATGACAGATTTGTACCTTGTCAGCTCGGGGATTTGAACTTGCAACCTTCCGGTTACTAGTCCAACGCTCTAACCACTAGGCTACCCTGCCGCCCCATGAATGTGTTATTCAATGCGTTTCTATGGGCTTTAGTTGTACATTTCTAAATATTTCCAATATTTGTTTTCCTTTTTTGATACCTAAAAAGGGGTCCTAAAATTCAAAATCCAATAGCTAAATGATCCATAATGTCCTTTAAAAAAAATGTAATTCCATGTCAGCTTAGCACTCCCCCAACGTCTTAGACTCTAAAGAATGTTAAAGAGAATGGCTAGCTAGTACCTGGGTGACTTTAAAATAGGCCGCAGTCTCCACCACCTCTCCTGTCTGATGGTCGTGTGAATAATCGTTTCGATAAAAAAGGTTATTTTCCCAAACAATAACAATCTTTGAAACCTCGTTTATCATGGCATTGCTTCCATTAGATCTTCAGGTAGATATCTTTCTGATAAATAGCCAGTGCCAGACTGTTTGAGTAATAGTGTACATTCACATCATCATCATCTCACGTCTAACATCAGATCAAGATAATAATAGCAGCTGTTTCATCTCTTTCAACCAGCACTATACTGTAACATATAGCATATACACTGAGTGTACAAAACATTAGGTACACCTTCCTAATATTGAGTTGCACTGCCTCAATTCGTTGGGGCATGGACTCTACAAGGTGTTGAAAGCGTTCCACAGGGATGCTGGCCCATGTTGACTCTAATTACTCCCACAGTTGTGTCAAGTTGCCTGGATGTCCTTTGGGTGGTGGACCATTCTTGATACACACAGGAAACTGTTGAGCGTGAAAAACCCAGCAGTGTTGCAGTTCTTGACACAATCAAACCGGTGCGCCTGTCACCTACTACCAAACCACCTTCAAAGGCATATTTTCTCCTGGCCATTCACCCTCTGAATGGCACACATACACAATCCATGTCTCAATTGTCTCAAGGCTTAAAAATCCTTCTTTAACCGGTCTCCTCCCTTTATCTACACTGATTGAAGTGGATTTACCAAGTGACAACAATAAGTGATCATAGCTTTGACCAGTATTCAGCTGGTCAGTTTGTCATGGAAATAGCAGGTGTTCCTAATGTTTATAAATTCAGTTACTACCACTACTACTGGCTAACATATATAAAAAAAACATTTTTCTCCCAGGTCATGAACATTTCAATTGAACAATGAAACAAAACAATTCAGACAATTGTATGCCTGAAAGAGGAAGTGGAATAGGGAATAGGACCAGGGAAGGACAGCTCTGGCTGAAATAGATTACTGAGAACATGATTTCTGTTTACAGAGAAAAGGGTGACCTTGGCAAGTAGCAAAGAGTGGTTGGGGATGATGAGGGTTAGATACAGAGTGGTTGAGGATGATGAGGGTTAGATACAGAGTGGTTGAGGATGATGAGGGTTAGATGAGTAATCAAGTACTCAAACAGACTTCAAAGCTCAATCTGTAACCATTGACTATTTGGTGGAATGTGCTTTGTGTCTGACCGAACAGGCAAGTGAAATTTAGTCTCAAAGACAACGTTAACTTGCTTTGACTCTCGTGTTCCGTTTCCACCAGGGGCATAACCAGATGTTTTTTTTTTTTGGAGAGGCCTAGAAAAATTTGGATAGGCATTTTTTCTACTTGTTTATTACATTTATTTTGCGATGTGCACCATATATTATTTCGTAATACAATCGTTTTATACTAGCGCATAGTACTTGGAGCAACCTAGTTACATATATAAATAATGACCTATCCCAGCACATTAAAATAAGACAGTTGCCAACAACATAGAACTCATCTTCAGACGCACTTCAATCTCGATGGGCAAACAAGCCTATATTTGATGTTACCATTTATACCACAGCAGGCAGTAGTACTATAAAAAAGGTACCTTCCCTTTAGTAGACGTTTCAATAAGTCGTGACCTACATCACAAGGCGCAGACGGCGAGGCTTTGAGTTGAATGTGGTGATGATGTCATCACAATCCAATGGATCTGTCAGTTGTCGCTCTAAAGACAGCAAACTGAAGTGGTTGTCACTGATGTGTGATGATGATTTTTTTTTATCCTAGTTGTTGAGAAAAGACTCCACACTGCATGATGTCATTGGAAGTGTGACAATGATCCTTAACAGAGAGTTTATATTAGGGAAAATATCATCAGGGCAGCTGTCAAGTACACTCATTATGGAGGAAAAGTCACTCTTTCCCATGTTCATTTTGCGACTCAACTGCTGAATAAAAACAGTGAATTCAGCATCCTCACTTGATTTTGCATAATGATCGCATGTGGTTTTCAGCTGTTCTTTAAGGCCGCAGGTTTGGGATTCTTTGGAAAAGGAGGCTGCCGCTTGCATGATCCCATATGTGTCTTCTTGAAATCTTGAGTTTAACTCCATAATCTGTCGGTCTAGAATATTGTTCCATAGTTGCCTCAGGTCAGTCACTCTTGATGCTGGATGTTTCCCCCAATGAAGTTGTGACTACACTATCTGCCAATTTTACAGGCAGTTTTCAATGCCATGATGTCGTCACATCCCCAATTACTAATATCACGCTTAATCATCATCTCTTCAGTTAGTTTAGAACTTTATCAAAGTCTCCCCCTGAGTTCTCTGAACGTAGAAAAGCTGCTTTTGAGGACTTCAATTAAACCAATACAGTCCGTCACAGATAATGTAGAGCTTCGTAGCAAAATCACTAGTTTCAAACAATTTACTAAACGTGACTAACAGGAATAAAAACTTATTCTGGATTTGATGTAAGAGGTCATCGGCTTCTAATGTGGTTTGTCCACAAGCCTCTGAAAAACTTGCAAGAACCTCTAAAAATGACATCTAGCTGTAACAGCACTTCACTCACTGACACTGATTTTTAACTCCAACGTAAATCCGTGGATCTTCCTAGCTCAATACATGGTCTATCGGGATGCAACTCTTTCGGTTCTTCTATGAATCCAGCATGTCTGTGGGATCCACTCATAAATGTGTGTAGCTGATTTACTGTGTCAAACAAAAAAGGTACTGACATGTCCCGACACTTTTGCTGCAGTGCACAGAACCAAATTCAAAACGGTGGGAGTTGAAATGCACATATATCGCTTGCTTAAAAGGTTTGCTTTAGTAGGACATGTACCCCTCTGTTTCCTGACATGACTGAAGCGCCAACGAAACATAAACCCACACCATACCACCCTGCATACCACTGCTGGCTTGCTTCTGAAGCTAAGCAGGGTTGGTCCTGGTCAGTCCTTGGATGGGAGACCAGATGCTGCTGGAAGTGGTGTTGGAGGGCCAGTAGGAGGCACTCTTTCCACTGGTCTAAAAAAATATCCCAATGCCCCAGGGCAGTGATTGGGGACACTGCCCTGTGTAGGGTGCCGTCTCTCGGATGGGACGTTAAACGGGTGTCCTGACTCTCTGAGGTCATTAAAGATCCCATGGCACTTATTGTAAGAGTATGGGTGTTAACCCCGGTGTCCTGGCTAAATTCCCAATCTGACCCTCAAACCATCACGGTCACCTAATAATCCCCAGTTTACAATTGGCTCATTCATCCCCCTCCTCTCCCCTGTAACTATTCCCCAGGTCGTTGCTGTGAATGAGAACGTGTTCTCAGTCAACTTACCTGGTAAAATAACGGATAAAAAAAAACACAAAAAAAACAGAGTGGGATCCAACTCCAAGGGGTTGCAACACTTCCAAGTATTTTCAGAGAAATTCCTTGTGTAGACAAATCAGCGGTTTCCATAAACCCAACAGCTCTATCTTTAAAATCATTCCAGAATGAATGTATCGGATGCACACAGCAATAAGTTCAGGTTTATATTCATCTGCTGGTACGGCAAAATACGTGGGAAGGCGCAGAATGAACTTCATCTTTTATCCTGCACAGTAACAATGATGCTGCACACTCCAGCAACTCGTTCTGAATTTCAGGGCTCATAAGCGTGGCTTTGCAAGGTAGCTCATTAAGCCTGTTTTGTACATCTCCCATCCACTCTAGAGCTCTGTCAGAGTGACCATCGGGTTCTTGGTCACCTCCCTGACCAAGGCCCTTCTCCCTGATTGCTCAGTGTGGATGGGATGCCAGCTATAGGAAGAGTCTTGGTGGTTCCAAACTTCTTCTATTTAAGAATGGAAGAATTGTGTTCTTGGGGACCTTCAATGCTGCAAAAATGTTTTGGTATCCTTCCCCAGATCTGTGCCTTGACACAATCCTGTCTCGGCACGCTACGGACAATTCCTTCAACCTCATGGCTTGGTTTTTGCTCTGACATGAACTGTCAACTGTGGGACCTTATATTGACAGGTGTATGCCTTTCTAAAATCATGTCCAATCAATTGAATTTACCACAGGTGGACTCCAATCAAGTTGTAGAAACATCTCAAGGATGATCAATGGAAAACAGGAAGCACCTGAGTCTTAATACTTATGTAAATAAGGAACTTATGTGACTTGTTACAGCATTCAAAAGGTTGCTTGTTCAAATCCCCGAGCCGACAAGGTGGAAAAATCTGCAGTTCTGCCCTTGAGCAAGGCAGTTAACCCCCAAAACAACTGCTCCCCGGGCACGGATAACGTGGATGTCGATTAAGGCAGCTCCCCACACCTCTCTGATTCAGAGGAGTTAAAATGCGGAAGATGCATTCAGTTGTGCAACTTCCCTTTCCCCAGAGTCCATGCAACTCATTATGGCAAATTTTACCATAACAAAGGGGTTGAATACTTACTGACTCAAGATATTTCAGCTTTTAATTTAATTAAATTGTAAACATTTCTAAAATCTTAATTCCACTTTGATTTTATGAGGTATTGTGTGTAGTAGGTCAGTGACACAAAATCTCAAATTAATCAATTTAAAAATGTAGGCTGTAACAAACATTTTGGGAAAAGGTCAAGTGGTGTGAATACTTTCTGAACTGTAAATATTAATATCCATAGGAGATCTGTGCTGCTATAAACAGCAATAGAGAAGCCATCTCCTAGAATTATACATAATGACATTATTATACAGAACATTCTAGCTAGGGTTCCTGTATTCATTAATGTCTCAGAAAATCCAATACATACCTAGATCTGACTGTTGTTAATCAATACAGGGAAAGCAGAGTGAATGTTATGAAGTAGTAGTAGCAGCATAATCAGCATAATTTTCCTCCAATATGCTACCCTCCCTCTATTGACCTAAAAAAAATAGCCTTCCTGTAGCCTCCTCCCAAGCATCACTTCAGCATCAACTAGCTAGGCTGTTAACTAAACATGGTGTTAGGCTAGAACAGTGGTTCCCAAACTTTTTATAGTGTCGTACCCCTTACAACATTCAACCTCCAGCTACATACCCCCTCTAGCACCAGGGTCAGCACACTCAAATGTTTTTTGCCGTCATTGTAAGCCCCCCCCCCCCCACCCCCACACACTATACATTTATTAAAAACATAAGAATGAGTGCGAGTTGTCGTCACAGCCCGACTCGTGGGAAGTGACAAAGAGCTCTTATAGGACCAGGGCACAAATAATAATAAATCATTGTGCTCTTTATTTAACCATCTTACATATAAAACCTTATTTGCTCAACAAAAATTGTGAATAACTCACCACAGGTTAATGAGAAGGGTGTGCTTGAAAGAATGCACATAACTCTTCAATGTTGGGTCATATTGGAGAGAGCCTCAGTCTTAAATTATTTTCCACACAGTCTGTGCCTGTATTTAGTTTTCATGCTAGTGAGGGCCGAGAATCCACTCTCACAGAGGTACGTGGTTGCAAAGGGCATCAGTGTCTTAACAGTGCGATTTGCCAAGACAGGATACATTGAATATAGTTCCGGAGAGTCCCTGTAATCCTAGATTCAGATCATTCAGGCGAGAAAAAACATCACCCAGATAGGCCAGTCGTGTGAGAAACTCATCATCATGCCAGCGGTCAGACAAGTGAAAATGATGGTCAGTAAATAAAACTTTAAGCTCGTCTCTCAATTCAAAAAAATTGTGTCAATACTTTTCTCCTTGATAACCAGCACACGTCTGTATGTTGTCAAAGCATTACATGGGCTCTGCCCATATCATTGCATAATGCAGAAAATACACGAGTTCAGGGGCCTTGCTTTAACAAAGGTAACCATTTTTACTTTAGTGTCCAAAACGTATTTCAAGCTGTCAGGCATTCCCTTGGCAGCAAGAGCCTCTTGGTGGATGCTGCAGTGTACCCAAGTGGCGTCGGGTCAACTGCTTGCACGCGCGTTACCACTCCACTATGTCTCCGGGTCATAGCTTTTGCACCATTAGTACAGATACCAACATGAGCTGCAGCTACGTTTGGCTACATACGGACCATTAGTGGAATTCCCAGAAGAGAGTAATGGTGAATGTGATTGGATGTTAATTATTTGACTAGGCTACCTGTATTTGACATTGTGTTGGTATTTAGCTGAACACTTGATGGTTTCATTTTATTTTTGGCAGTGAAACAAGGCTACTCAGGCGAGAAAATATAAAAATGGACTGTTTGAAAATGTGAAAAAAAATAAATGTGAATCACATTTTTATTTGTCGTACCCCCAACGGCATTGCGCGTACGTACCCCAGTTTGGGAATACCTGGGCTAGAGGATAGAAATACAACGTTAACACAGCCTAATGAGCGTTACCTGCTGTGGAGAGTACTGAACTGCACAGTACTGAATCACAGTGACACAGTACTGAACCACACAGTACTGAACCACACAGTACTGAACCACACAGTACTGAACCACAGTGACACAGTACTGAACCGCACAGTACTGAACCGCACAGTACTGAATCACAGTGACACAGTACTGAACCACACAGTACTGAACCACACAGTACTGAACCACAGTGACACAGTACTGAACCACACAGTAAATCTTAAAATCAAATCAAAGTCTGTCACGTGCGCCGACTACAACAGGTGAAATACAGTGAAATGCTTACTTACAGGCCCTAACCAAGAGTGCAATTTTTAAGTAAAAAAATACGTATTAGGTGAACAATAGATAAGTAAAGAAATAAAAACAACAGTAGCGAGGCTTATTACAGTAGCGAGGCTTATTACAGTAGCGAGGCTTATTACAGTAGCGAGGCTTATTACAGTAGCGAGGCTTATTACAGTAGCGAGGCTTATTACAGTAGCGAGGCTTATTACAGTAGCGAGGCTTATTACAGTAGCGAGGCTTATTACAGTAGCGAGGCTATATACAGGCACCGGTTAGTCGGGCTAACAATTTCATATGATCTCCGTGGGCCTAGTGAAGAATTGTCATATCACTTTTATCATGTATTACGTTTTAATGAGGCATCAACACAACCAGTCGTGATGTTTTCATCCGATTGTCAAACAAACAATCATTTAAAAAAAAGGGCGTTCCTGTAGGTTACCCACACACGTTTGTCCACTCATAAAATAATTCCAGCATCAAAACAGTGCACTGTGCATCCGCAGTTTGATGAATAGAAAGAGACATCTGTTACAAAACACCTAAAATGTGTATTATGTCATTCATACACAATTGATGCGTCCACTGCGGTCCCCACGCGTCTTGGCCACTCATCCTCCGCCTTGGCAAAGTGTTCTCGTCAAACCACAATGCAATTTGGAGCATGTCCCACCCTGGCCTCAAGTCAATTTGCACATTTTTCATGCAGCTGACATGCGGTAATGTTAATAGTGTAATATAGTTATTGACATTTTCTGTTAGTAATTGTGATAGGCTCACGTTTTACTGGTACGGCGTACCCCCAATATTTATTTTGCCGGGAAGCCGTACCGGACCGGCTTATTTTCACCCGTACAAATGCGGATTCTCTTGCTGTTGCATGCAGGGTAGTTATTATACTATGGTAGAAGAATAGTGACCATTGTTTCATCAAGGGGCGGGTCACATGGACAAGGCGGCGGGTCACATGGACAAGGCGGCGGGTCACATGGACAAGGCGGCGGGTCACATGGACAAGGCGGCGGGTCACATGGACAAGGCGGCGGGTCACATGGACAAGGGGCGGGTCACATGGACAAGGGGCGGGTCACATGGACAAGGGGCGGGTCACATGGACAACGGGCGGGTCACATGGACAACGGGCGGGTCACATGGACAACGTCCTTGCTGCCAAGGATATTAACGTACAGCCACAGGGTTCTCCTTCCTTCCCTCTTTCTCCCTCACGATTTCTGAGTTATCAAGGACTAGTCATGCTACCCAGATGGATATATCCCATTGAACATTCAGATACACCCCTACATCCTTCACCCCATCACCTCCAGCTCATCAGATGACTAGGGCTGATCCCAAATGGTACCCTATTCCCTAACGCTAGGCTCTGGTCTAAAGTAGTGCACTATAAAGGGTATAGGGTGCCATTTAGGAAGCAACCTGTAAGCTCCACATCCACAAGCCATGGAGGAATAAACCTGGGAGGGAGGGGTGATGGCAGCCTATGTAAATCAGACAGGAGATGCCTGTGTCTATCTGGGCAGCTGGCAGAAGGACATGGTTTCACACACACTGCTGGAGGGCCAGGAGTCAGAGAGCAGAGAGGCTGCCTGACCTATGAGGAACGTCAACACTTTTCTGATGCATTGCAGTCACTTCAAATCAATACGTCCTTCAACTTGAAATACTGTCAAAAGTATGGCATCGCATTAAAAAAGTAAACATTGGCCGTTGATTACATCACTGAGTGAGGTCGCAGATTATTAGAATTATTATGTTGAGGTCGCAGATTATTATAATTTTTTTTATAGCAAAATGGGGTCGCAGAGAAAAACAGTTTGGGAACACCTATTGTAGACAGTCAGCACCATATAAGCTTCTGTAAGTTACAACCACTTTATGCAATACACAGTACCTGCTACTTGGCATCAAATCACTGTCTACTCTGGAGCAAGTCAAAAGCAGTAGACAGATGGTCAGGCTAAAAGGTGTCAATCAGCTCCTACCGGAAACCATTATCAGTTGGTTCAAAAGCTCTGTAAAAGGATTCAGCTAAAAGTCTCGTACAGGACCTCACACTGAAGTACCAGCGAAGGTCCAGGACATCCGACATGATCCCAGATCTGACGGTCGCTTTCAGTCCATGAAGTAACAACTCTCTCTCAACAAGAGACGAGTGTATTTAAAGTGTCTCGCCACAGGAAAAGCAATGTCACCTCCTTGCCAGGGACAGTTTGGTAGTTGCCCCGGGCAACAATCCGCTCTTCCACTACCCCACTGAAAACACCCTCGTCCTAGAATATTGGTGCTGAGCGAATAGTGCTTTTTGAAGTCGGTTCGGATTCGTTTCAATTATTACAAAATAATCATGGTTTTCAATTTCGATTACTTAAAAAAAAGCACTGTGCATTGTGGGTTGAATGCTGTAAAACAGAAGAAAACAATGAATATAACTAATGACTGCCCATTATCACTTATTAACCATCATTTATTCACATTAATAAAATATATTTCAGTTGTGTATTTTACATCTGTTTTATTTGATGAATGTATTATTTAATTCCAAGTCATCAGCTCATCTCTATAGAGCTGCTGTCTGACAAAATCACTATTGAGTAGTTCATCAAAGTAAATAAGGCTGAATACCAACTATCAATCACTTAGATAATGTATTTTCAGGTAGCGATACCTCACGAAGCAACTGCTTTCTCAATTGCGCATGCTGCGTAAAAGAAACAGACCGGACAAGTAGGCGTGCAATGGATTATGGTCATTGTAGTTAGTTTAGCACAGAAAACGTGGTAATTATGTAAAATATTGGCCTACAATCGCACAGTTCAGGATTGATACAATTTATCTATAGAAAAACTGAAAAAAAACAGAATGAAATGGAATTCAAATTATTGAACCAACATGGTCCAACAAAAAATAACCAACATTTCCGTTAAATGCTCAGCACTACATAATAAACACACTATTTGGGGTAAGACTGTAGGCCACCTAAACGGTTTGGACCAACTGTCACTAAGGACAAAAGGACTGGTTCAAAAGTATCACCTAACAGGAGGATCTCACTGCGACCATGTTTGTTTGGTTCCTCACGGTGATCAAAAGAACTGTGATGCAGCCATGAGAAGGATAGATTTCTGAACCATATGTTTCTTTAAATGATTCATCACACAAAACGCTGCCTCGTTTGTGTTTGGTTTGCCCGTTTTCCTCCTTCACATCCCTGTGGAAATGCCACCGTATCACTAGTTGAGTCTTTTCCCTATATAGTGCACTAAACTTGACCAGAGCACTATGGGGCACTGGTCAAAAGTAGTGCACTATATAGGGGGGGGGGGGGGGGGGTGCCATTTGGGACACACTACACTGTATGTTTGTCTTCTACTTCCCTGTGTTACACTGTTCTCAAAGGCCTTTCTAAGACACTGTCTTTTTGGGATTTAGGTCTGTTCAAGATGTTTCCTGAATGTATTATGTGAACTGTGAGGTTGAATCTGCTGCCATGTTAAAAGGACACTTCACTGTAGTCTACATGACGGCTGAAGCAGCTCCAGGGCGTTTGTTTAAAGACGATAAGCTTTCTGGCTTGGCCCAGGCAGGTCAGACCAAGACTACAGTATTACCCTCAACAGTTAAGCTCTGGGAAAACAAAATAAGATCAGACTACCCAAAAGCAGGACATCGCTAGGGCCCGTTCCCACATGAGTCTCTAGAACGTGTATTACTACAAGCGAAGCAGCAGCAGCATGCTAGCAATGTCATAATATCAAATGGGAGAGAAGCTTACTAGTATTACAACCCAAATAAAGGTCTGGGAAACGCCATCAGAAACAGCGGTGACAGTGTTCCCTACAGCCAGCCAAACGCCATCAGAAACAGAGGTGACAGTGTTCCCTACAGCCAGCCAAACGGCATCAGAAACAGCGGTGACAGTGTTCCCTACAGCCAGCCAAACGGCATCAGAAACAGAGGTGATAGTGTTCCCTACAGCCAGCCAAACGCCATCAGAAACAGCGGTGACAGTGTTCCCTACAGCCAGCCAAACGCCATCAGAAACAGCGGTGACAGTGTTCCCTACAGCCAGCCAAACGCCATCAGAAACAGTGGTGACAGTGTTCCCTACAGCCAGCCAAACGCCATCAGAAACAGCCGTGATAGTGTTCCCTACAGCCAGCCAAACGCCATCAGAAACAGCGGTGACAGTGTTCTCTACAGCCAGCCAAACGCCATCAGAAACAGCGGTGACAGTGTTCCCTACAGCCAGCCAAACGCCATCAGAAACAGCGGTGACAGTGTTCCCTACAGCCAGCCAAACGCCATCAGAAACAGCGGTGATAGTGTTCCCTACAGCCAGCCAAACGGCATCAGAAACAGCGGTGACAGTGTTCCCTACAGCCAGCCAAACGCCATCAGAAACAGCGGTGACAGTGTTCCCTACAGCCAGCCAAACGGCATCAGAAACAGCGGTGACAGTGTTCCCTACAGCCAGCCAAACGCCATCAGAAACAGCAGTGATAGTGTTCCCTACAGCCAGCCAAACGGCATCAGAAACAGAGGTGATAGTGTTCCCTACAGCCAGCCAAACGCCATCAGAAACAGCGGTGACAGTGTTCCCTACAGCCAGCCAAACGCCATCAGAAACAGCGGTGACAGTGTTCCCTACAGCCAGCCAAACGGCATCAGAAACAGCGGTGACAGTGTTCCCTACAGCCAGCCAAACGCCATCAGAAACAGCGGTGACAGTGTTCCCTACAGCCAGCCAAACGGCATCAGAAACAGCGGTGATAGTGTTCCCTACAGCCAGCCAAACGCCATCAGAAACAGCGGTGACAGTGTTCCCTACAGCCAGCCAAACGGCATCAGAAACAGCGGTGACAGTGTTCCCTACAGCCAGCCAAACGCCATCAGAAACAGAGGTGATAGTGTTCCCTACAGCCAGCCAAAACAGGAGCTGTTGCCAAGACCAATTAGTTTAGTTTCTAATGTCAAATAATTAAAAGGAAAAAAAGTCACTGGGATTTTTTTATTGGGATCATCTTGATGCCTGAAATGATCTTACTCCCCAAGAACTTATATAGTATTAGGCTAAGTTAGACATATTGTAACACACACAAGAATAGCACCACTACAGCTTCCCTGCAGGTTAAAACAAAGACATTAGATGTTGTTGAGATAGTAATCTACACAGTGAACCAGCACAGCCTTGTTGATCAAACGCCTGCATCTCTGAAAGGACTTGAGGAGTACACAGTTGTATTCTAAACCCTACAACACACCCGATAAAGCAAGGCTTATTTTAAAAAGTGCCCATTTGTAGTCAACATGCTGGCGAACTACACTGCTCAAAAAAATAAAGGGAACACTAAAATAATACATCCTAGATCTGAATGAATGAAATATTCATATTAAATACTTTTTTCTTTACATAGTTGAATGTGCTGACAAATAAATCACAAAAAAATTATCAATGGAAATCAAATTTATCAACCCATGGATGTCTGGATTTGGAGTCACACTCAAAATTAAAGTGGAAAACCACACTACAGGCTGATCCAACTTTGATGTAATGTCCTCAAAATGAGGCTCAGTAGTGTGTGTGGCCTCCACGTGCCTGTATGACCTCCCTACAACGCCTGGGCATGCTCCTGATGAGGTGGCGGATGGTCTCCTGAGGGATCTCCTCCCAGACCTGGACTAAAGCATCCGCCAACTCCTGGACAGTCTGTGGTGCATGTGGATGGAGCGAGACATGATGTCCCAGATGTGCTCAATTGGATTCAGGTCTGGGGAACGGGCGGGCCAGTCCATAGCATCAATGCCTTCCTCTTGCAGGAACTGCTGACACACTCCAGCCACATGAGGTCTGGCATTGTCTTGCATTAGGAGGAAGCCAGGGCCAACCGCACCAGCATATGGTCTCACAAGGGGTCTGAGGATCTCATCTCGATACCTAATGGCAGTCAGGCTACCTCTGGCGAGCACATGGAGGGCTGTGCGGCCCCCCAAAGAAATGCCACGCCACACCATGACTGACCCACCGCCAAACCGGTCATGCTGGAGGATGTTGCAGGCAGCAGAACGTTCTCCACGGCGTCTCCAGACTGTCACATGTGCTCAGTGTGAACCTGCTTTCATCTGTGAAGAGCACAGGACGCTAGTGCCGATTTTGCCAATCTTGGTGTTCTCTGGCAAATGCCAAACGTCCTGCACGGTGTTGGGCTGTAAGCACAACCCCCACCTGTGGACGTCGGGCCCTCATACCACCCTCATGGAGTCTGTTTCTGACCGTTTGAGCAGACACATGCACATGTGTAGCCTGCTGGAGGTCATTTTGCAGGGCTCTGGCAGTGCTCCTCCTTGCACAAAGGCGGAGGTAGCGGTCCTGCTGCTGGGTTGTTGCCCTCCTACGGCCTCCTCCATATCTCCTGATGTACTGGCCTGTCTCCTGGTAGCGCCTCCATGCTCTGGACACTACGCTGACAGACACAGCAAACCTTCTTGCCACAGCTCGCATTGATGTGCCATCCTGGATGAGCTGCACTACCTGAGCCACTTGTGTGGATTGTAGACTCCGTCTCATGCTACCACTAGAGTGAAAGCACCGCCAGCATTCAAAAGTGACCAAAACATCAGCCAGGAAGCATAGGAACTGAGAAGTGATCTGTGGTCACCACCTGCAGAACCACTCCTTTATTGGGGGTGTCTTGCTAATTGCCTATAATTTCCACCTGTTGTCTATTCCATTTGCACAACAGCATGCGAAATTTATTGTCAATCAGTGTTGCTTCCTAAGTGGACAGTTTGATTTCACAGAAGTGTGATTGACTTGGAGTTACATTGTGTTGTTTAAGTGTTCCCTTTATTTTTTTGAGCAGTGTATTTGTCTCCTTCTGGTTTAGGTCTATGAGTCAGAAAGCTTTATGTGTAGTAGTGATCTGAAGCCCTATGGTCTAAACAGTACAGGGGGAAATGTCACTAGGTTATTCTATACAGTCATGTCTGTGCACAGATAGGCCACAACTTTCTCACAGTGTCAAAAATATTATAAAGTGAATTACAATCTAAGATACATTAACATCTTAGTTAAATGCAAATCATTGACAAGGTTATCTTTGTGTGTGTGCCTGTCAGTGTCAATGGGACAAAGGCACAAGGACTCTTTTACCAGTCCCATCTATTGTGTGATGGCCAAAACAAATTTACAATGTGACAAGGAATATTTTTTACAGCCCATGATGTTCTTGAAATGACAGTGAAAAGTTAAGACAACTACAAATGGAACAAGGAATGCATTGAGACAGACTGGTTCCGGAACAGTCTGAATGATCCTTAGGGTTCTAGACTGAGAATGGAGGCTGATACCAGCTGAATAATCTCACTATGAAAGGAGAGATCACAGTAGGCAGTCAGCCCTCAAGGCTGCATCACTGCAAAAACAAGGGAGCATCGTTTAATCATCACACACAGAGAGAGAGATACAGAGAGAGAGTTAGCGAGCGAGAGAAGTGTTAGCGAGCGAAAGAAGTGTTAGCGAGCAAAATAGTTTTTTTTGTTCTCCCTTTTGTTTATTTAATTTGCTTTGGCACACGTTTCCCATGCCAATAAAGGCCTCTTTGAATTGATTTGACAGAAAGAGATTAGAGGTCGACCGATTATGATTTTTCAGTGCCGATACCGATTATTGGAGGACCAAAAAAGCCGATACCGATTAATCGGACAATTTTTTTTATATTTTTTTTTATTTATAATAATGACAATTACAACAATACTGAATTAACATTAATTTTTAACTTAATATAATACATCAATAAAATCAATTTAGCCTCAAATAAATAATGAAACATGTTCAATTTGGTTTAAATAATGCAAAAACAAAGTGTTGGAGAATAAAGTAAAAGTGCAATATGTGCTATGTAAGAAAGCTAACGTTTCAGTTCCTTGCTCAGAACATGAGAACATATGAAAGCTGGTGGTTCCTTTTAACATGAGTCTTCAATATTCCCAGGTAAGAAGTTTTAGGTTGTAGTTATTATAGAAATTACAGGACTATTTCCCTCTATACCATTTGTATTTCATTAACCTTTGACTATTAGATGTTCTTATAGGCACTTTAGTATTGCCAGTGTAAAAGTATAGCTTCCGTCCCCCTCCTCGCTCCTCCCTGGGCTCGAACCAGAAACACAACGACAACAGCCACCCTTGAAGCAGTGTTAGCAAGGGAAACAACCACAGGCTCAGAGCGAGTGACGTTTGAAACGCTATTAGCGCGCGCTAACTAGCTAGCCATTTCACTTAGGTTACACCAGCCCCATCTCGGGAGTTGATAGGCTTGAAGTAAAAAACAGCAGTCATAAACAGCGCAATGCTTGACGCACAACGAAGAGCTGCTGGCAAAATGCACGAAAGTGCTGTTTGAATGAATGTTTACGCGCCTGCCTCTGCCTACCACCGCTGTCAGATACTTAGATACTTGTATGCTCAGTCAGATTATATGCAACGCAGGACACGCTAGATAATATCTAGTAATATCATAAACCATGTATAGTTAACTAGTGATTATGATTGATTGATTGTTTTTATAAGATAAGTTTAATGCTAGCTAGCAACTTACCTTGGCTTAAAGCCTGTTACGCGAATGCAGTAAGGTTGTATGGTTGCAAGGTTGGTTCCCAGGGCTGACACTGAAAATCTGTCATTCTGCCCCTGAACGAGGCAGTTAACCCACCGTTCCTAGGCCGTCATTGAAAATAAGAATGTGTTCTTAACTGACTTGCCTAGTTAAAAAAATATTTTATAAAAGGTGTAAAAAAAATAATACAAATAAAGGTGTAAAAAAATAAATAATAATACAAATTAAATAAAATTAAAAAATAAAAAATAAATTTAAAAAAAAAAAATCGGCAAAATCTGTGTCCAAAAATATTGATTTCCGATTGTTATGAAAACTTGAAATCGGCCCTAATTAAATCGGCCATTCTGGTTAATCGGTCGACCTCTAAAAGAAATAGACAGTCAAGACTGACAGAACAAGGGCATCAACCATGTGGCTGCTAAGCTGAAAATATTCATCCAAAACACAGTTGAGATTCCCCAAATAGTCAGTTAATACTTAATAAATCAAACAGCAAAAACATTTAGAGTACAAGGAATATCTAAAATGACCACACTACATTAACCAAGTGTTAATACCTTATTTTATACAGCCTTGCATGACTGTATCCACCTGTGGAATAGTAGCTGTAGTGAGTGACTGGGACCTGGTGGCAGGTTAAGGCCAGTAACCGAAAGGTTGCTGGTTCAAATCCCCGAGCGGACTATGTGACAAATAGGCCAATGTGCCCTTGAGCAAGGCACTTACATTAACCCTAATTACTCCTGTAAGTCACTCTGGATAAGAGTGTCCTGTTAAACGACTAAAATGTAAATCACATGTAAAAGATGAAAAACCCTTTGAAGTTGAACAGAAATACATTTCCCCCATTAGGAAATGAGAATCCAATTCATGATGGATGAAGTTCATTACTGTCGTGCTATAAAGAATTACACTATTGCTGGCAAGCAGCACCATGCAGTACACTGGGTAAGTGAGGAGTCTAAAAACCAATAATGAACATTACAAATGAAAGTCATTTCTGTCATGATACATTACGCTCACTTAAAATATTGTCACATCAATACGGAGTAGCCATCCATTTCCAACTGAAATCACTGAACTTAATGACAACACTGTAGATTAAATGGGTAAACTATACAGACAAGCAAACCTACTTTGTCAAGAGTGAAGTGATCTTCCAAAAGCCCATTAATTTTCAATTTGTCATACATGGCCTGTCTGTTTCTCAACATCATTCATGCTACACTCTCAGGAATACCACCCAAAGCTCAGTGTGAATAAAATACAGGTACCGTATATCACAAAAGAGTGACTAAACTACAAAGAATCACAAAACGAATTCACTACAGTAGAATGACTGATGTTCATTCTACACTGTCTGGAATGCCATCCATAGCCCGTAGCTCAGTCAGTGTTTAAAACCAAAAGGCCCAGGTTCTTACCTGTGGTGTTTCTTAGGGGGAGGGGGTGGTGGAGTGGGGTCATGGCTTGAACTCTTCCCCTCTGCTGAGAGCTGCTCCATGCTGGAGAGAGACGACGGAGTCGACTTGGCCAACATGCTCCCGCTATGTTTGCCCTCCTCCGCGCTGCTGCAGCCTGCCTGCTTCTGACTGGCACTATTGTTGGCTGCGGTGCCTGGTAGGGTCTGGGTGCTGCCCCGCTGGCCCTCGCTGCCCTGTGTCACAACCGTGGGTCTCCAGTCACTGGCGTCTCTCCAGACAGCCGCCCTATTGATGAGCCCTGTCACCCTGCTCTGAGAGGCACTCTCCTGAGCATGGCCCTCCTCGGTCTCCTCCTCCTCCTCCTCGATCCGGCCCTCCCAGTTCCAGGGAGTGGTATGGAGCTTGTGCCTCCGGACCTCAGACGAGGCTGAGCTGTGGGGCTCCATCTGGGACTTCACCTGCACCTGGACGTCCCTGGAAGACGGTGATAAAACCAGAGTCTGTATGCTGAGCTCAGGCACCGGGGAGATGCTGGAGGTCCCCGGGAGCGGTTTGGGCGATCGGTTGTTCCTCTTGGGCGGTATAGGGGGGCTGTTCTGGGGTTTGGGCTGGAGGGAAGCAGGGAAACCTGGGGATGATGTCTCTGTTACAGAGGAGCTGGAGGGCCACTTGAAAGCTGGGCTTCCGGGGTTGCTGAGGGCCGTGGGGCTGAAGTCAGGCCACTGGGTGCTGACGGCCGAGTCCGGGCTGCTCAGATAGAATGTCCGGTTGTTTTCCTCAGTATGAGCAGCCCGGACGGTTATCTTGGCCCTCTGGTTCTGACCCTCTTCTGTGAGCTCCACCTCCAGCTCGGAGTGCTGTTTTTGGGCATGGACCTTCCCGTTCCCTCCTCCAGCGCTCTGAGGCCTCCTCTTCCTCTTGGTGCTCTCAGCATAGATGGGTTCTGACGACAGCGTCTGTCCGTCTGAGGGAGAGCTGGCTGACGAGGCTGAGAGGCTCTGAGGAGTGGGACTATCTGGCCCAGCCAGTCCGAAGCCATCCGGCCCTGTGAGAGAGTCTGTGCTGCTGCGATAGGAGCAAGAGTCTGACAGAGACAGAGTACCAGGCTCTGAGACGAAGGAGCCGGTTCGACCTCCTCCACAAGACAGGAGGTTGTGCCCTAGAGGCCCCGGAGATGCCCCTGAGCCCAGGGTGGTTAAAGATGGGACGGGAGAAGTACTGGACTGATTGGTGTTCCCAGACGTAAGGCCCCCATTACTAGGGGCTGTTGTGGTGGTGATAAGACCGTTACAGATGCCGTTACCAGCCGTTGTTGTTACCGTGGCAATGATGTTGATAGCAATACCCAGAGGTGCTTTCACTTCCTGGATGGCCTGGACTGTGGAAGACCCTCTAGTGGTGGTCACCATGCGGACGCCGTGCCCGTTGCAAGTACTCTTGGTGGTTTTGGTAGTCTTGGTGATCTGTTGCCTGTAGGACGAGTCACTGTTGCTATTCCCTTTCTCCTTCAGACTGTGAGGCCCTCGGCTGTGTCCGTCCTCCTGGGTCACTAAGACACTGCTGATGATCATACTAGAGTCCTTCTGGAGGGCTGACGGGGACAGAGAAGACCGGCGGCTGATAGGACCGGGGGAAAAACGGCTGCAGGGGTAGTCTATCTTCTCAGGGGTTGTAGTACTCTGTAGTACGGCCTCTCTCAGGGCCTTGTTACAACCTTTACTGTCTATGTAGATAGGGGACAGGCCCAACATCTTCTTAAGGCCCAGTCGTTCCACTGGACTCTTCAGATTGTCCTGAGGGGAAACAAATTGAGGGGAAATATAATTCATGGTTATAGAAAGCATACAGACATTATTGAATCACTTCACATTAAGTGACTCTAAAACCTACGGGTTTCATTCTAGATGTACTTAGTTCAATGCAAAGGCATACAGTGTCATACATTTGTATTTGAGTTAGTGAGAGCTAACCTGTTCTATGTTGAGGTCTGCCAGCATCTCGCTGGAGTCAGGGAGCATCATGGTGGGGCGAACGGCGATGGTGGGTTTGGAGTAGGGCACGGTCACTCCCTCCTCCTCCTCCTCCTCCTCCTCTCCCCCCAGACTGGTCCTCAGGGCACCACAGGGCACTGTGCTGCCCCCACTGGCACGGTGGGCGCTACGCGGATGGAAGCAGTTCTTACACGAGCCGGGTTTCCACACGTGTTCTGAAAACTCACCGCAGGCCGACATATTTGTCCGAGACGTATAGTTGATGTCAATGTAGGTGGGAGATGGGATGATCCGACATGGTTCGTAGTTGTACAGAGAAGCCTGGTATCACATGAAACCCTGCAGAGAGGAGAAATCAGAATAACAATGTGTATAGAATTGTATTTACTGTGGCAATTCTCATTTTAAAAGCACTGTTTCTTATCTGAATTCCTTGAGTTAATCAATAACTATCATAATGCTATTGAGAGCACACATTGTTTGAGCTGAACATAACAGTGGTGGTTAAGAACAAGACAAGTTCATTCTCCAATAGGTGGCCCAATGGAACAATTTGCCCCGGAGGTGATTTTATTTATACCATTTTTATGATTGGACATAAAAGACTAAAAATCACCAGGAAATCAGGTCAAAGTGATTTTAATTTGCTGGATGAAATTGGGGACTCGTAGTTTACAGTGTTTCCCATACCCATTTCAACTTCAACAGATTTGTCAACCTGGAATCCCAGATCCCCTACAGGTACACACCGAGACAACAGTCAGACAATCAGTCACCTTTCTAGACTTTAACCCTCAACATTACACCATTCAGTTCTGTTGAATTACGAAATACAACTTCATTCATATCAACGCAATAAAAATATCACTTTTAAGGAAAAGGTATTTGAGAGTTGGTTGTGGTGTTGCATTATGATCAGTACTTGACACCCACTGATGAAAAGCACAAGGTGCAATACTCAGTTGCATCCTAACTGACACCCTATTCCCAAAGTTGGTTAAAAGTACTGCACTAAAAAAGTATGGCAGTGAGCCTAGTGGTTAGAGCGTTGGACTAGTAACCGGAAGGTTGCAAGATCAAATCCCCGAGCTGACAAAGGTAAAAATCTGTCGTTCTGCCCCTGAAAAATACAGTTTACCCACTATTCCGAGGCCATCATTGAAAATAAGAATTTGTTCTTAACTTAAACTAGAATAGAAAGACTACAGTAAACACCTCAGGATAATGATGTGTGTTTCATTGGTTCCCCAATAATATTCTATGGATTTAATTTTCCCAGTGATTCTAACAAATTACTTATGGCCAAATCCATCAAGTGTCTGAATTTGTGTAGTCATGTGTTGCCAGGAAGTTTAAACTATACCAGGCTTTAACCTCTGTAGTAAACTCAACACGCTCCACCACTATCACTACACTGCAGTGTTCTTTGTAACTTCAGATGCCTCTGAGCTCTGTCCTCGTTCCCAGGCGTCCTAAATTAGAGGGTCCTACTTTCTGTTGAGCCCACGTGACCCCCAGGAACATAAAGGCGTTTAGAATGCAGTCTCCTGTTGTAGAATGCCTCAAACATCCCAGAGGTCAGAATGCCTGGAATGTGGAGAGGCGCAAGTGTCAGACCACCACACCAGCAGCTCTTAACACCTCTCCCTGTGCAATTCATGTTAAAGACTGGAGGACGGTGAGAAAATCAACATGACTAGAGGGTTTGTCTGTCTTGTTTCTCCTAGGTGTCCCCCTCTGTCTTCACGCAGAGCTAAATACCCAGAGACAAGCCTTGGAAATGGCACACAGCAGTACATATCCCCACCACCTAAAGTCATTAACAAAGCAATACAGGGGAAGTAGCCTTATATAAAAGCCAGTGGAATAACACAGATTACTCATTCAATTTCAAACACCAGAAACTGGTATTGATTTTGTAGCATTATAATATCTAGGGACAAACTATAGACATGGGTTGTAGAAGGAGGGGAGTTTCTTGACTTAGTGAGATGCATGTTTACACCTACAGCATAATCTGATATTCCTTTGTTGTTGTTTCTCTGACACAATAACTATCTGGAAACCACTGGAAACAACACTGATTGTTGTTTCAACTGTAGCCTATATTAAAATGTATGACTGAAAGATGTATGGCACATGGTCTACTTCTGAATGGTATAGACAAATATGATATTTTCCATTTTCTCATCAGCTTGGGTATCTACCCACAGTGCACTTGGAAAGCATTCAGACCCTTTACTGAACACTTATGTAAATGAGATATTTCTGTTTTTTATTTCTAAAAACCTGTTTTTGCTTTGTCATTATGGGATATTGAGTGTAGATTGATGAGGGGAAAAATATATATATATTTTAGAATAAGGCTGTAACTGTGGAAAAGGTCCAGGGGTCTCAATATTTTCCCAAATGCACTGTAACACCCAAAACAAAAACAAGCCTGGACATGTGGTGAGAAGGAGTTTCATGTGAGGCTGATGTCCATTTCTCCAGCTCCAACACCTCCAGAAATGAACACGACCAAATCCTCACACAGATTCTGAGTGTAGCCTACGCTCTTTCTTCCTCAGTAAAAAAAATAAGACATTTCTATGTAGGCCTAGTCCTGTACTCTGAGACTAACATCTATATACACGAGTACGGCCAGATGGTCAAGAGTCATGACACAAATTCAAGTCTGGGCTTTCTGTCATATAGCTGTTAAGAAATTCAGAAGTCAAAATGGGAAAACAATGAAAAAAAGTGATCAGCAGCACAAAGGTGACCTGCTGCATGGGTCTGGGTCAACTTTGTCCACAAACTTTGTCATTCCGCATCTTGGGGACATGATAAAAAACATCTTTGTCTCTCTGAGTGCCAGTGTGTAATCAACTAGTGTTGCCTCTGCGCTGTAGTCTACCCCCTGCTGTCTCGCCCTGGCATGCAATAACAGAACAGTGTCTGGAAGCAAAACTGCCTGACTCCTGTCGCCCTAACAACACAACACTACTGACCACACACAATGTATTATTTGCTCAGGGCTAGCCTGATGCAGGGGGAATGCAATCTGTGTGACAATGTTTAGACTCAGGGGCAACATTTTGACAGTCATGGGCAGATAACGACAGAGGGGCGGGGCAGGGCTTTGTCAAAGAAAGAAAAGCTGAAAAAACGGAATTATTGGTTGACTTTTACACTTCCAAGTTCAATGTAGCCATAAGATACTTAAGACAATACTGATATTATGTGACCAGTAATTCAAGCGATATGGATCGATACTCCTTACATTCCTCGACTGTCTAATGAACGGAACAAAAACGATATATTAACAAATAGAGTCATACATTCTCAACTCGATCACGGACGATATACATCGAATTATCGTAAGGATCTACAAGGCATTGCCACGCAGTGTTTGTTTCTATGCGATTAATTCATTCCTGTGCTGAAGCGCCTGGTTGAACATCGAGACAGAATTTCCCATTCAGTTGATCGAGCAGTCGAACACATTGCTCCCATCTCTAGAATGCCTTCTCATTCGAACCGCGACTCCTGAAGGTATCATACATTCCATTTCTGAAACAAGTGGGATGCCTATAGCCTCCTAGAGGACGTGCCTCGTTCCTGAGAATATCTATAGATATATGTTGACATTTTCAAGCTCCTTATCCTTGCTCAGCCATGGTCTCAAATAACATGTTTCACTTGTAGTATCTAAATGCGTCCTCCTGGACTATGGTTACAGGCTAAGCATTATCACCTGTGACATATTCCTACCCAATAAGGGGGTTCTTAGCCTGGTTATAAGGATGCAAATACTAAATAGACGGACAACAACCTATATACATTAAACAAACAACGTTACTGGCTTAAATAAACATAACTGTATATACGAATCTATTGGTCGGAGAAAAGATACACGCGTGTCAGTTCTGTGGAAAGTGTCAAATGTTTTTGCTTACCTGAGGACTTCTCCCGTTCTTGACTTGCCTGGCAACCCCTTCTCCCTCCCCAAAAACCTCAAAACAATGTAGGTCCCAAAAACAAAGTTGTATGTTATTTATCCCACGTCCGAAGCGCCGATAGGTAGCTGGGGAAATGTGTGGAGTCTCAGCAGGCAGCTTTGATCCGCGGCTCTTGAAACGCACAGCGAGGTGAACTGGTGGAGGAACGGGCGAATAGTGAGCATGAAGCCCTTCAGCGAGGGGCGGAGCTTCCTACTCTAAACGAATAAACTACTCGTTGAGTTGCAGACTAGTCCGGCCGCATTCAAGTGGATGTAAAGTGGTTTCGGGTACAATTCAATTGAATTCAAATGGGTTTTATTGCCATTTGAGACATATGTTTACATTGCCAAACAACAAACAAAATGTGTGAAGAAACACAAAACAACATCAACAAAAAAACATTTTAAAAAATGTACAGTTAATTAACATTGCAGTACAACGAGCTCACCTTCTGCTCTCAACCTCTGCGGAGCAACAGTGGCGAATTTAATTGAGAGAGGAGAGAAAGACAGCTGGGAGGAGCGGTGTCGGCCCCCGATGATCCTCATTATGACCGCATTATGACCCGGGCCAAAGGAAGCCCAACTCCGCATTGCCAGTACCATTCAGTATCATCCCATTCCACAACTGAAAGCTGAAACATCAGTGTCACCTCACCGAACAGAGCTTCCAACCACACCTGCACACCGTTTTTTATTTAATCTTTATTGTTTGTGTATCACTTGTTTTCTGTGGTGCAAATAAATAAATACAAACTTTGTCAAAACAGCCAGGCAAACGACACACACACACACACACACACACACACACACACACAGAGTTGAGTTGACAACTCTCGCCTCAGGGCAGGCATACCCAAAAGGGACCTGTCTGTCTGTGAATTGTTTTCATCTGAGCAACCCATGATTACCCTAATATGCTGATAGGGGATTATTCATTATTAACTTTCAATGCAAATTGAAAACACTTGCCTTCACCCTTTTTTCCTGATCAACAGGGATGGCAGGTAGTCTAGTGGTTAGAGCGTTGGGCCAGTAACTGTAAAGGTTGCTGTGTTGAATCCCTAAGCTGACAAGGTAAAAATCTGTCGTTCTGCCCCTGAACAAGGCAGTTAACCCACTGTTCCCCTGTAGGCTGTCATTATAAATAAGAATTTGTTCTTAACTGACTTGCCTAGTTAAATAAACAAAAAAATCTAATTATGATCCTACACCTGTAGCACCATCATTGCCTATGAAGGTCTAATGTGTCTAATGGGCTGGAGAGAAGAAGAAGGGGTAAAGAGGAGAGGACATGTACTGGCATGTCCAACAACACGCCAGCTTTATCTACACAGTCAGTTAAGGTTTGGGAAGTCCAATTCTATGTTATTGTCTTCCTTTTTTTGGGACACAACCTGAAAACCCAACACACACACACACACACACACACACACACACACACACACACACACACACACACACACACACACACACACACACACACACACACACACACACACACACACACACACACACACACACACACACACACACACTTTTACACTCTTTTACAATATGCTGCTGCTATTCTGTTCTTTATTTGACTCTTATTATTATCTATCCTGATGTCTAGTCACTTTACCCTGCCTTCATGTACATATCTACCTCAAATACCTTATTATTATCTATCCTGATGTCTAGTCACTTTACCCTGCCTTCATGTACATATCTACTTCAAATACCTTATTATTATCTATCCTGATGTCTAGTCACTTTACCCTGCCTTCATGTACATATCTACCTCAAATACCTTATTATTATCTATCCTGATGCCTAGTCACTTTACCCTGCCTTCATGTACATATCTACCTCAAATACCTTATTATTATCTATCCTGATGTCTAGTCATTTTACCCTGCCTTCATGGACATATCTACTTCAAATACCTTATTATTATCTATCCTGATGTCTAGTCACTTTACCCTGCCTTCATGTACATATCTACCTCAAATAGCTTATTATTATCTATCCTGATGTCTAGTCATTTTACCCTGCCTTCATGGACATATCTACCTCAAATACCTTATTATTATCTATCCTGATGCCAAGTCACTTTACCCTGCCTTCATGTACATATCTACCTCAAATACCTTATTATTATCTATCCTGATGTCTAGTCACTTTACCCTGCCTTCATGTACATATCTACTTGAAATACCTTATTATTATCTATCCTGATGCCTAGTCACTTTACCCTGCCTTCATGTACATATCTACCTCAAATACCTTATTATTATCTATCCTGATGTCTAGTCACTTTACCCTGCCTTCATGTACATATCTACTTGAAATACCTTATTATTATCTATCCTGATGCCTAGTCACTTTACCCTGCCTTCATGTACATATCTACCTCAAATACCTTATTATTATCTATCCTGATGTCTAGTCACTTTACCCTGCCTTCATGTACATATCTACTTGAAATACCTTATTATTATCTATCCTGATGTCTAGTCACTTTACCCTGCCTTCATGTACATATCTACCTCAAATACCTTATTATCTATCCTGATGTCTAGTCACTTTACCCTGCCTTCATGTACATATCTACCTCAAATACCTTATTATTATCTATCCTGATGTCTAGTCACTTTACCCTGCCTTCATGTACATATCTACTTGAAATACCTTATTATTATCTATCCTGATGCCTAGTCACTTTACCCTGCCTTCATGTACATATCTACCTCAAATACCTTATTATTATCTATCCTGATGTCTAGTCACTTTACCCTGCCTTCATGTATATATCTACCTCAAATACCTTATTATTATCTATCCTGATGCTAAGTCACTTTACCCTGCCTTCATGTATATATCTACCTCAAATACCTTATTATTATCTATCCTGATGTCTAGTCACTTTACCCTGCCTTCATGTACATATCTACCTCAAATAGCTTATTATTATCTATCCTGATGCCTAGTCACTTTACCCTGCCTTCATGTACATATCTACCTCAAATACCTTATTATTATCTATCCCGATGCCTAGTCACTATACCATGGCTTCATGTACATATCTACTTCAAATACCTTATTATTATCTATCCTGATGCTAAGTCACTTTACCCTGCCTTCATGTACATATCTACCTCAAATACCTTATTATTATCTATCCTGATGTCTAGTCATTTTACCCTGCCTTCATGTACATATCTACCTCAAATACCTTATTATTATCTATCCTGATGCTAAGTCACTTTACCCTGCCTTCATGTACATATCTACCTCAAATACCTTATTATTATCTATCCTGATGCTAAGTCACTTTACCCTGCCTTCATGTACATATCTACCTCAAATACCTTATTATTATCTATCCTGATGTCTAGTCACTTTACCCTGCCTTCATGTACATATCTACCTCAAATACCTTATTATTATCTATCCTGATGCTAAGTCACTTTACCCTGCCTTCATGTACATATCTACCTCAAATACCTTATTATTATCTATCCTGATGTCTAGTCACTTTACCCTGCCTTCATGTATATATCTACCTCAAATACCTTATTATTATCTATCCTGATGCCTAGTCACTTTACCCTGCCTTCATGTACATATCTACCTCAAATACCTTATTATTATCTATCCTGATGTCTAGTCACTTTACCCTGCCTTCATGTACATATCTACCTCAAATACCTTATTATTATCTATCCTGATGTCTAGTCACTTTACCCTGCCTTCATGTACATATCTACCTCAAATACCTTATTATTATCTATCCTGATGTCTAGTCACTTTACCCTGCCTTCATGTACATATCTACCTCAAATACCTTATTATTATCTATCCTGATGCTAAGTCACTTTACCCTGCCTTCATGTACATATCTACCTCAAATACCTTATTATTATCTATCCTGATGTCTAGTCACTTTACCCTGCCTTCATGTACATATCTACCTCAAATACCTTATTATTATCTATCCTGATGCCTAGTCACTTTACCCTGCCTTCATGTACATATCTACCTCAAATACCTTATTATTATCTATCCTGATGCTAAGTCACTTTACCCTGCCTTCATGTATATATCTACTTCAAATACCTTATTATTATCTATCCTGATGCTAAGTCACTTTACCCTGCCTTCATGTACATATCTACCTCAAATACCTTATTATTATCTATCCTGATGTCTAGTCACTTTACCCTGCCTTCATGTACATATCTACCTCAAATACCTTATTATTATCTATCCTGATGTCTAGTCACTTTACCCTGCCTTCATGTACATATCTACCTCAAATACCTTATTATTATCTATCCTGATGCTAAGTCACTTTACCCTGCCTTCATGTACATATCTACCTCAAATACCTTATTATTATCTATCCTGATGCTAAGTCACTTTACCCTGCCTTCATGGACATATCTACCTCAAATACCTTATTATTATCTATCCTGATGCCTAGTCACTATACCATGGCTTCATGTACATATCTACTTCAAATACCTTATTATTATCTATCCTGATGTCTAGTCACTTTACCCTGCCTTCATGTACATATCTACCTCAAATACCTTATTATTATCTATCCTGATGCTAAGTCACTTTACCCTGCCTTCATGTATATATCTACCTCAAATACCTTATTATTATCTATCCTGATGTCTAGTCACTTTACCCTGCCTTCATGTATATATCTACCTCAAATACCTTATTATTATCTATCCTGATGTCTAGTCACTTTACCCTGCCTTCATGTATATATCTACCTCAAATACCTTATTATTATCTATCCTGATGCTAAGTCACTTTACCCTGCCTTCATGTATATATCTACCTCAAATACCTTATTATTATCTATCCTGATGCTAAGTCACTTTACCCTGCCTTCATGTACATATCTACCTCAAATACCTTATTATTATCTATCCTGATGCTAAGTCACTTTACCCTGCCTTCATGTACATATCTACTTCAAATACCTTATTATTATCTATCCTGATGCTAAGTCACTTTACCCTGCCTTCATGTACATATCTACCTCAAATACCTTATTATTATCTATCCTGATGTCTAGTCACTTTACCCTGCCTTCATGTACATATCTACCTCAAATACCTTATTATTATCTATCCTGATGTCTAGTCACTTTACCCTGCCTTCATGTACATATCTACTTCAAATACCTTATTATTATCTATCCTGATGCTAAGTCACTTTACCCTGCCTTCATGTATATTGAACAACAAAATAAAAGAAACATATAGCCATTTCAAAGATTTACAGTTAATATAACGAAATATAAGGAAATCAGTCAATTTAAATAAATTCCCTAATCTATAGATTTCACATGACTGGGAATACAGACATGCATCTGTTAGTCACAGACAATTTTTTTTAAAAGGATGCCGTGGATCAGAAAACCAGTCAGTCTTCTTTGCATAGAGTTGATCAGGCTGTTGATTGTGGCCTGTGGAATGTTGTCCCACTCCTCTTCAATGGCTGTGCGAAGAGCTGGATATTGTCGGGAATTGGAACACTCTGTTGTACACGTCAATGCAGAGC